>NC_134356.1:33768555-33888154 GCF_048569485.1 Anomaloglossus baeobatrachus | reverse complement strand
GGAGAGAGAGAGAGAGGGAGAGAGAGAGGGGGAGAGAGAGAGGGGGAGAGAGAGAGGGGGAGAGAGAGAGGGGGAGAGAGAGAGGGGGAGAGAGAGGGGGGAGAGAGAGAGGGGGAGAGAGAGAGGGGGAGAGAGAGAGGGGGGAGAGAGAGAGGGGGAGAGGGGGAGGGAGAGAGAGAGAGAGAGAGAGAGATGAGAGAGAGAAAGGAGGGGGGAGAGAGAGAGAGAGAGAGAGAGAGAGAGAGGGGAGAGAGAGGGGGAGAGAGAGAGAGAGAAAGGAGGGGGAGAGAGGGGGAGAGAGAGAGGGGGAGAGAGAGAGGGGGAGAGAGAGAGGAGAGGGGGAGAGAGAGAGAGGGGAGAGAGAGAGAGAGGGGCGAGAGAGAGGAGAGGGGAGAGAGAGAGGGGGAGAGAGAGAGGGGAGAGAGAGAGGGGGAGGAGAGAGAGGGGGAGAGAGAGAGGGGGAGAGAGAGAGGGGGAGAGAGAGAGAGGGGGAGAGAGAGAGGGGGAGAGAGAGAGGGGGAGAGAGAGAGGGGGAGAGAGAGAGGGGGGAGAGAGAGAGGGGGAGAGAGAGAGGGGAGAGAGAGAGGGGGAGAGGGGGAGGGAGAGAGAGGGAGGGAGAGAGGGGGAGGGAGAGAGAGAGAGAGAGAGAGAAGAGAGGAGGAAAGGAGGGGGAGAGAGAGAGAGAGAGAGAGAGAGGGAGAGAGAGGGGAGAGAGAGAGGGGGGAGAGAGAGAGGGAGAGGGGGAGAGGGAGGGAGGGAGAGAAAGAGAGAGAGGGAGAAGGAGGAGAGAGAGACGGGGTAGAGGGGGGAGAGAAGGAGAGGACGGGAGAGAGAGAGAGAGAGAAGGAGGAGAGAGACGGGTAGAGGGGGAGAGAGAGGGGGAGGAAGGAGAGGACGGAAGGAAGAGAGAGAGAGAGAGAGAAGGAGGAGAGAGGGGGAGAGAGAGAGAGAGGGGGGGAGAGAGAAGAGGAAGGAGAGGGAGAGAGGGGGAAAGAGGGGAGAGCAAGAGAAAAAAAAAAGGAGGAAAACGAGAGAGATTAAAAATGAATAGAAAGAGAAGAAAACAAGAGAAAAGTACAAGAGGAGAGGAAGACAAGAGAGAGTATAAAAAAAAGCAAGAAAGAGAGAAGAAAATAACAAGGAAGACAAAGTAGAAAAGAGAGAGAAGAGAAAACAACGCCAAAGAAAGAAAGAAAGAAAGACAAAAAAAAAAAACAGAACAAGACAGAAGAAAACAAGAGGAAAGATAGAGAGAAAAACAAGAGAATGAGGAAAACGAACAAAGAGAATAGTAAAGGACAATGAGGAAAGCAAGAAGAGAACGAGAAAGAGAATAAATGAGATAGAGAAAAGAAAGAACACGAGAGCATGAGAAAATGAGGGAGAGAATTGATAAAAAAAATGGGGGGAAAAAAACAAGTTGTAATTTTCACATTCCTTCAGCTGTTTTTTCCAAAATGCCTTAGTATCCATCATAAGGATTTTTTTCCCGACATTTCATGCTGCCTGAATAATGTGTTAGATATCGATCTACATACACATACTATAGGTAGCAAGCAGAGAGACTGTTTATTCCTTCTAGAGGAGAGTTAATTTGCATACAGTTTTTTCCTAGGGAGCATTGCCTGTTGGGGCCATGTGCCCACGGGAGATCGTACCTGCGGACGTTTCTGCAGGTGTTTCCGCAGGTTCACACAGCTGCTCCCCGGAATCTGCAGCTATCCATTGCTGCGGTATTTCTGCAGAGTTGTTGCGGTAAACCTGCGGATTTCGTGTGGAATTCCCGCCCTGTATCTCCATAGTGGAGGAGCGGGAATTCCGCAGATAATTCCGCAGTGAATAATGGACATGCAGTTACGTGCGGCTGCGGGAAATTCGCAGCATTTTCCGCAGCCGCACATACCGCAGCATTGATACAGCACTCCCCAAATCCCATAAGATAACATGGGGAGTGTCTGTACTTGCGTAAACCCGCGGATTTATCTGGAAAATCTAGAAAGTCTGTGGCAAAATCCGCGGTTACTTTCTTCCTTGGGCACATAGCCTAAAGGCGGCGTCACACACAACAACGGATCTAACGATATATCGCCGGGGTCACGGATTCCGGACGCACATCTGGCATCGTTAGCGACGCCGTTGCGTGTGACAGCAAGGAACGACCGCTAACGATGGAAAATACTCACCTTATCGTGCATTGTTGACACGTCGTTCCTTTTTAAAAAATCGTTGATTGTAGAGGACGCTGGTTGTTCATCGTTCCCAAGGCAGCACACATCGCTCCGTGTGACACCTCGGGAACGACAACCTGCAGTTTACCTGCGGCCGCCGGCAATGAGGAAGGAAGGAGGTGGGCGGGATGTTACGTCCCGCTCATCTCCGCCCCTCCGCTTCTATTGGGCGGCCGCTGTGTGACGTTGCTGTGACGCCGAACGTCCCTCCCCCTTCAGGAAGAGGATGTTCGCCGCCCACAGCGACGTCGTTAGGGAGGTAAGTACGTGTGACGGGGATTAACGACATTGTGCGCCACGGGCAACAAATTGTCCGTGACGCACAAACGACGGGGGCGGGTACGATCGCACGATATATCGTACTGTGTGACGCTGCCTTAAGACTTCCTTCACTAGCCGGACCTCCACAAGCCGAACTAGTGCCTACAAGTCCCTGTGCTTCCAGAAGACCATCTTTCTCTGCAATTTTGGATGATCATCTCAAAAGTCACAATTTATATACTATATGTAGAGGAACAATATCTTTATAAAGAAGAGGGAGAAAAAAAAACAGCCAAAAAACCGTACCAATTGGAAATATTTCCCATGTAGTGTTCTGTCTACGGTATAAATTAGAACGATTAGGCGGCCTCTGTAAACCCGCAGGGAAGTGAACCTAAAGATGTCAGATCAGTAGAAAAGGAAAAAAAAAGCAGCCTAGAAATAGAAACGCAAAAGGAAAAACCTGAGAATGGCTCCGTGCCCCGCAGACATTCACGTTCTAGTTGGATATCTCCGGTCGCAGTTCAAAGAGGACTAATCCCATTGGTTTAATTATTAATTAAGGTGAATGTTCGGATAGTGAACAAGATGCTAATTACTGGGTCAAGATCTTTATTTCGGATTTGAAGAATTGACTCTGTGGCCAAATACTTCAGTTGTTGATTAACCCATAAAATATCCAGAAGGCAAAACACACAGAACGGCTCATAACCGCGTGCAATCATTTATGTGTTCAGTTTTCAGACAAAAATGGAATGTCTAACCTAAAAGGAATTGCTATTAAAAGGGGTACTTTGGGGGAAGTTAAAAAAAAATATATATATTCTACTGTCCCTGCCCAAATAAAAATAAACTATAAAGATCAGATCCATAGCGCTGTTCCCCGTCCTCACAGTACCTGTAATTCAGTGTGACATTGGAGCTGCTCCTTTGTGCTCCCCCTCATTTCTGGGACAACTGGGACTTCTTCAAGATAGCCACCTGCAGTCCAAGAATATGGGGCATGGTTATGCCCCCGTTATGTCCCATGTCCTCGGACAGAACAGAAACTAGGGGCCTGGATGTTAATAGACACCATAAGCATGCCATCTGATGATTGATACAACGTCCCAGAAATGAGGGGGAGCACCAAGGAGCAGGTTCAGCGTCTCACTAAATTACAGGTACTGTGAGGAAGTAGATGCATCTGAGGTCTTCATATCAGAATTATAGGCTGTAGACATGTATCACTTATTACAATGATTTATGATGGTTTTCCAATGTGTCTGTACAAAAAATAGTCTGTCAGTGATTTTTTAAAAAAATTGTTTAAAAGAACAGAGAGTCCTCAGTGGTTGATACCTTTTAATGGCTAACTGAAAAGATGGTAATAATTGCAAGCTTTCGAGACTACTCAGGTCTCTTCATCAGGCATGGTATAACACAAAATCTGAAGAGTCACGTATTTATACACAACAGGACTTAGAATAGTGCAGTAAAAAAAAAAAAAAAAAAAAAAAAAAAAGAACAAGTTATATGAAACAGAACTATCTCTATGGCAGGGGGACAAGCTGTTCTAGTGATTTTTTAATAATTAAAACTGTCCAGAAAAAAAATAAAAGCCAAGTTGGCAACCAAGGTCATCAGCTCTGTTTGAGCATCGCGGTCTAGACCATGATACACAGATGTTTGGATTCGACCTTATGCTAGCCCTGCTCATTTCTCACTAATGGAGAGCAAGTTTCAAATTCATCATATAAGTAAAGCCTGCTTTACACAATACGATATCACATACGATATCATATGCGATCGTACCCGCCCTCATCGTATATGTGGCACGTTCAATTTGTTGACCGTGTCGCACAAACGATTATTTCCCGTCACACGTACGTACCCTTCCATACGACCTCGATGTGGGCGGCGAACATCCACTTCCTGGAGTAGGAGGGGACGTTCGGCGTCACAGCGACGTCACGCGGCAGCCGGCCAATAGAAGCGGAGGGGCGGATATGAGCGGGACGTAAACATCCCGCCCACCTCCTTCCTTCCGCATTGCCAGCAGGAGCTGCGGGACGCAGGTAAGATCTGTTCATCGTTCCCGGGGTGTCACACACTGCGATGTGTGCTGTCTCGGGAACATTGAACAACCCGACTTGCAATTTTAAGGAAATGAACGACGTGTATGCGATGAACGGTTTTACAGTCAATCGCACGTAGCTGTCACACGCTACAACAACACTAACGGTGCCGGATGTGCGTCACTTACGACGTGACCCCGCCGACACATCGTTAGATTTGTTGTAGCGTGTAAAGCCCGCTTTACATATTTTGCTGTGAATCTGGATAGTGAAAGGACGTCACAACTCAAAGGAGGATAATGGTGAGCGGATGTCACAGCTCAAGTAAGAGGACGTCACAGCGAATCAGTGATGAATGGTTACCATCCGTATACCTATAGCCATATTGTCATGGCTCGGTTTGGGGATTCAATCCAGTGACCTGTGATTTCATGGTCAGTTCCCCTGTCTGCTGGGCTATTGCCTCTTCTGCTCTCTCCAAATGCTGATGGTTCTTATGATCTTTGTTTTCTTTTCTTGGTTTGCTTCTCTCCAGGTGTTTCTCATTTTCCCGTAAATGTTTGCCCCATCACATTGTGGGATGGGTTACATATGTTCACTTCTTACTGCACTTACAGGCTGGCTATACCACTATAGCCCTTCAACTTAGGGGTTTACCTTTATAGTAAACACTAGCTGAGTTCCTGTTGGGAGTTGTTGTGTTTTCCTTCACAGCCCCTACTCCTTTCTCCTTATTTGATCTTGTTTCAGTTTCTCTCACCCTGCGTTTCTGTTTGTTTCTGCACACCTTCCTCCCCCTGGTGCTTCCGGAGGCATGAGAAACTCCTCGACAGCGTTTTAGGGAGCCAGCTCCGAGGTGATGCTGTTAGTGGTGTGGCTAGGGTCTTTTAGTCTGTACAGGGATTACTTGGGTGTAGCTGCACCTTCCCCTTTTCCATTAACTGTGTATGAGAGATTTATGTTCATAACACATATTACACATAATGCTAGGTGTAGGGAGGTACCACACGAATGGCGAAAAGGAAGGGAAGGGGAACCCTGAATCTAGTAAAGGGGAGATGGTGACCACTGACCAATCCTATTGCTGTTCCCTGCGGTCCCTCACCACCATAGATAGGTTCCAGCAATAGAGATCTCTAGGTTCAGGTCTCAGGTGAGGAACCTAAATGGGAAACAGGTGAGATAAGCGCTTTGTCAACCCCACTAAACACTAAAGAAGACACAAGGAGGACACACAGGGAGAAAAAGCATGAACTACTTATCCACAGATAACTGAGGCAGAAGTTCAGCAAAGTTTCAGCAATGATACCACAGATGAGTGCAAGCAACCTGCTTGCATCCAGAGCTTGAAAGAACAGAATAATATCACCAGCACCAATCCAGGGAAGATGGCAGTATTTAAGCACTAGGGTAATACTGATAATCAGCAACTGGACAGAAGAAGAGCTCCACTGGGTCCTAAAGGGGAAGAGCTGAAAACCGAGTAGAAAAGCTACCTAGTACCATGAATACTAACAGCAGGAACAATAGAAAGTCAGGGAGCGTTTTGCACAGCTAAAACGCTGTGACCTTCTATTGTCAGAAACCACATGACTGCCTGTCACCTGTGACACACTCATGACACAAATATATATTGAGATTGCTATGTGTTAAAGAGCTTGAAGGGGTTGAATACAGTCCTAGAAGACCTCGGAGTGTCATACACATTTTTAAAGAGAATTAAAAAGGTTTTGGAGTGCCTTCAATTCCTTGCAAATCTAAAATTTTGGAAAGAAAAATTGGCAAATTCAAGTTTTAAAAGACTCGGTCACCTTGACCATCAAGACGTATATAAAACCTATAAAGCATTATAAAACAGGCATATATGTTTGGATATATTGCAAACATTTTTGGGAAGGGTGGGTGGAAAGGTATATTATTGATCGAGGAGCAATGATTCCTTGTGTAAGTGAATGATAGTGTAACGTTGTCCGAGAAGTACTGAACAATCTGATCTTTGTCTTTCAAGAGTCTTTGGGAGGGGAGGTTCGAATTTCGATGGAATTCGGCTAGGAGGTCCTCGACTGCCAAAACCAAAGTATAGCCTGGATCAACCTAACTAGTAAGAGTTGGGGCAAGACTAATCCAACAAAAGCAAATTTAGGTTTCCAGTCTACGAAGATTGGCCGTAAGATCCAACCGGACAATATCAACGCGAAGCCTCGCGGAGCCGTTAGAACACAAATGCACATAAATGTCCATTGGAAGTAAACTCCTCAGACATACAACTGTAACTATTAACTTGACCACGTAACATGAATTCCACACAAGTTTGTTACAACCTGCGACTTTGAAGTGACCGTTCTAGACCTGGTGCTAAAGTGTACTTCAAATATATAAAATCTCCCGAGACACATTCCAAACGGTGACTAGATTTTACGGCGCAGCAAGCTAAGAGGTCTAAAAATATAAAAAAAAAACCACCTAAAACTAAAAATAAGAATAATAAAAGACTAAACTTAAAGGGGTTTTCCTATCAGGGCAACACCTCTTCCAATTTAAGACTCCTATGTTTGAAGCTGATCTTTGAATCCACTGGCGATCAGCTGCTATGGTGAGGGAGATCCTGCATTTGCCTGGTGCCCAAAACTTTAGATGGAATTGGGCTCCAGCCAAATCTGTAGTGCCCCTGAAGCCATCAGGGAGCTACAAGGTACTGGATCTCCACCAGGATGCAGGGCCTACCCCCAGGGACCCAGAAGACCAGTGCCGGTAACAACAAAAACATTCCGGTTATTCCCTGTTTTTCCCCAAATTCCCATAGACTGGTACCAGACTTGGGTAGGACCCATGGATGGACACTTAGAGGTGGAGCTGATCCAGTCCACTAGACGACCAGCTGGGAGGGGCAGACAGTGGACAGTCAGACAAGCAGTCTGCAAGAGTCGGTGACAGAGAGAGGAAGTGAGCAGATGCACTGATAGGAGTGAGACAGTGAGCTGAGGGCCCAGTCAGTTAGTTGCCGGTGGAGTACTCCTGGAACTACGCACCGACGGAGTACAAAATCCTTGGTCAGGCAAATGCTCCAGGCAGACCTGATACAATCTGCACAGTGAGGGGACCATCAAGGACCTCACTGACCTTGAAGTTTGGGACTCAGTGGCAACGGGAGATCCGGGGACAGGACCAGAGACTCTGACCCCACAGGGTTCACACTACTGTCACACGGACTACCGTTAAGAGACTACCAGGAGGGGACCCCCAGTTGCTTCAAGCCACGGGGACCCACCAACCAAAGACAGGTGCAGGGGAAAGAAGCCACCAGGTTACTAAACCAGCACTGGGACTAAGGGAACCTGTGGTAAGCACCAGCCTTCCTCGGGTGACCAGTTTCCACCTTGCCGTGAGGAAAGGAACCAGTTACACTGCAACCCCTTGTGTGGCCTACCTTCTTTCAACACGCATCTACCTCACCTATCCTCTGGGGCCCGACCCTGCTTGTCGAGGGCCTAACATCCAGGCTGCCACCAACACCAGCCCCAGTAGAGAGAACTGTGCAGCGGCGGCTCCATCCACATAGCTCAAACCGCAAGTGGCGTTAGGTGTGAACTTTCATTTAATTCCCCTGTAAACAGTCTTTTTAAAAGCTCCCAGGGCACGGAACCGGGCAACGGCCACCAAATGATATTTCCCCAGTTATACACCGCCCGGGACCGAGTACCCCATAACCCTGGGCGACAAAAATCCACCAGCGATCAGCTGCTAGGATGGGGGGGGATCCTGCTGCTGTCTGGTGCTCAAAACATTAGATCAGAGTGGGCTGCAGCCAATGATCTGACCCTGTCCGATGTGTATAGGGGTCACCCGACTCTTCTTCAACGATGGTTTGGGCAGCTGAAATTTAAAACACTTACACCCCGATTAATCACTGCAGTTTTCCCACTTTGTTTGCTGTTTATTATTTGTGCTATCTTTTAAGTGGTCTTTCTTTTTTGACTTTTGTCCTAGACAACTTTTCTTTTCCAAATGTTTTAGCCCCGATTCATAAAATGTGAAATTTACCAAATGTGGTTTTTGGTTTTTATTTTGACACTTCTCACTCCAGTTCCTCCCCCAAACCTACTGGTTTCAATGTAATACGAGGATTTGCAACTTTTGGTGCTAAAGTAAAAAAAATGTGGCTAAAGAAAGTATATATAAAAAAAAAAAAAAAAGCATTTTTGGATATTTATGGAAAAAACATGTACAGTGTTCCCCAAATTGAAAAGCTTTGTACAAAAAAAAAATATCACCAGACGAAAAAATAAAATTGACGTCAATAAATCGCAAATGATGAATGGGCCCTTAATCTTTTGGTATTCAGGAAACAAAAGCCACTGCCAAAGTTGTCTGGCGGCAGCTTTCTCCCCTTGAAAATGCTGAGCGTTAATGTGCATGGAAGAATTGGTAGTGATTCGGCTGGCTACCTAAGGGGTATAAGCAAAATTAGGAGGAGTACAACCAAAGGGGCACTGGACATCCAGATTTTTAAAAACGGGTATAAAATGTGCCCAAACGACTGCATATCTATAAAACAACAAAAACAACAGTTAGCACTCTCCATCCGCGAGTCCAGCACCATCTCTCTGCCACTGCGCCGATCTCTGCGTTTTGGTGGCAGCAGTGACATCATAACTACAGCTGAGATCACCGCTGCAACCAATCACTGAGATCAGCAGCTCATGCCATCTATTTTAGCAGAGCCTCTGAGCTCAGTGAGTGACTGCAGCGGTCATGTGTGCTGTAATTGTAATGTTACTGCTGCAGCCAAAAACACAAAGACCAGTGCAGCAGCACTGGACCCGAGGAGGGCGAGTACCATCTGCACTAGTTGTTTTACATGTATGCAATCATTTGTGAACAGCTCTTTTTAGTAATGGCTACTTATTTATTGGTATTAAACCGTCCTCCTTATCGTGCTGTTCACATTTTGACATAATGAGACCAAGACGACACCTAACAATTGATCCGCAGCACCGTGCCATTGCGAGTCTTCAGGCAGGATGTTTTGAGATTGAAGTGGCTACTGAGCTTAGAGTGTCATCAGCAGGTTGAATAGAGATACAGAGAGACTGGAAAAGTCACAGAAAGGCAGAGAAGTCCTTTTCCCACATCCCACACTGATGACCGATTCAGTGTGATCAACGCCCTGCGGAACGGGATGATGAATGCCACACAACTCCAAAAACATTTAAGGGAGGTGAGAGGCCCCCCAAGTGTTGCGTCGCACAATTCGAAACCGCCAACATCTGCGTGGTCGACAACCTGCAAGGTACCTGACCACACCACCAGGCACAGGTGTCATCTACAGTGAATGAGGGACCAGGGGACCTCAGTGCTGGTCTGGTCACTGATGAGTCGATTCACTCCGAGCAGAAATGATGGCCGCCAACGATGGAGACCTTAGGGAGAGCTATGCATCGGCCTCTGCTGTCACCAGATGAGCCTTTGGTGGTGGTAGTGTTACAGTGAGGGCCGGTGTGTTAGTCAGCACAAAACGGCCCTACACTGTGTGAATGAGGCCTAACTTCAGATGCAGATTTGTTTCTTTGGGCAGTGGCACTAAAAACCTGTGTGGGAAACTTCCATGAATTGTAGTGGCTTTTGGTGCATAATCCATGCCAAATCCACCATATTGGATCCTACAGTTCACACAGACCCCCGACTATCTACCTGATCATGTACTCTTGCTTCTCTAATGTTCCATATACAGTACAGACCAAAAGTTTGGACACATCTACTAATTCAAAGAGTTTTCTTTATTTTCATGACTAGAATCACATTGAATGCATCAAAACTATGAATTAAGACATGTGGAATGAAATACTTAAAGAAGTGTGAAACAACTGAAAATATGTCTTATATTCTAGGTTCTTCTCAGTAGCCACCTTTTGCTTTGATTACGGCTTTGCACACTCTTGGCATTCTCTTGATGAGCTTCAAGAGGTAGTCACCAGAAATGGTTTTCCAACAGATTTGAAGGAGTTCCCAGAGATGCTTAGCACTTGTTGGCCCTTTTGCCTTCACTCTGCGGTCCAGCTCACTCCAAACCATCTCGATTGGGTTCAGGTCTGGTGACTGTGGAGGCCAGGTCATCTGGCGTAGCACCCCATTACTCTCTTTCTTAGTCAAATAGCCCTTACACAGCCTGGAGGTGTGTTTGGGGTCATTGTCCTGTTGAAAAATAAATGGTCCAACTAAACACAAACCGGATGGAATAGCACGCTGCTGCAAGATGCTGTGGTAGCCATGCTGGTGCAGCATGCCTTCAATTTTGAATAAATCCCCAACAGTGTCACCAGCAAAGCCCCCCCACACCATCACACCTCCTCCTCCATGCTTCACGGTGGGAACCAGCCATGTAGAGTCCATCAGTTCACCTTTTCTACAAAGACACGGGGGTTGGATCCAAAGATCTCAAATTTGGACTCATCAGACCAAAGCACAGATTTCCACTGCTCTAATGTCCATTCCTTGTGTTCTTTAGCCCAAACAAGTCTCTTCTGCTTGTTGCCTGTCCTTAGTAGTGGTTTCCTAGTAGCTATTTTACCATGAAGGTCTGCTGCACAAAGTCTCCTCTTAACAGTTGTTCTAGAGATGAGAAGGTGTGTCCAAACTTTTGGTCTGTACTGTATAGAGATCATCCTAAAAGGAAGCCTGGCATGATTTTTTTTACTAATGAAACTAGCGGTATGGCTGTATAGGTTGGATCACAGCAATAAAGACGATACCTGTCTGGTAGTGATCCGATGTGCCATCGCTGAGAAATCGAGCTTTAAATCCACATGCAAATTAGCTTGGAAGTGCATTGAGGGCGTGTAGATGTACTTTGCCACGCCCTCAATTGATTTCTAGGCTAATTTGCATGTTGCGTCAAAGCTAAATTTCTCAGCGCTGGCACGTCAGATCACCACAAGACAGGTATCATTTTTTTTGTTGATCTGGGACCTATACAGCCAAAACACTAGTTTGAAGGGTAAAATCTTCCTGAAAAATTCCACAAGAAATTACTCATTTTCTTATACAAATTTGCTGAAGTCTAGCGCTGTCTTCCGAGCCTGAAGGAACGCGCTGCGGTTGTTTTATAGGAACATTTTCCTGTGACTGTATTTTCCTGGTTAAAATGATGAATTAATCATTGACCGCAAGAGCTTTCTGTTGCTATGGGTGACGTTACTAATTGCCCAGGCATTAAAACCTCATAGAGAAAAAACATTTAGGCCGAAGAATTTAAGTAGAGGCCGAGCCCCATATAAAGTATGATTAATTACTCTGAATTTTCCTGTTTGCTCAGAGAAAGCCCCTCTCCTACCGGACTTCACACCATAAACAAAGGGAAGGTATGTGAGGGGGAAAGCCGAAAGCCCCAAACCTAAATTTCACAAGCCCTATGTTTGACGGGACATGGTTACGTCTTGAAAGGTCTTGTGACCGGTTGTGGACGTCATTTCTTCAGCCCTTTCTGGAGGATCTTACCAAAATCTTCACTACATCGGTGTCACGCTACGTATGGGGAAGTACCAAGCAAACAGCGAAAGGGAAGGGAAACCCCTATGTCTAGGGAATTAAAAGATGGTGACCCCAGACAAAACCTACAGCTGGTCCCTGGGGTTCCTCACCAGTCTAGATAGGTTCCTCACCTATGCGCCAAGCAGGATACCTGACCCTGGCTCACCCTTAAGGGGGCTTTACACGGTACGACCGATTGTGCAATTTCACAATCGATCGTACCCGCCCCCGTCGTTTGTGCGTCACGGGCAAATCGCTGCCCGTGGCGCACAAAGTCTGTAACCCCCGTCACACTACTTACCTCTCGTGCGACCTCGCTGTGGGCGGCGAACGTCCACTTCCTGGAGTGTTAGGGACGATCGGCGTCACAGCGACGTCACACGGCCGCCGCCGGCCAATGGAAGCGGAGGGGCGGAGATGAGCGGGACGTAAACATCCCGCCCACCTCCTTCCTTCACATAGCCGGCGGCGGCCGCGTGATGCAGGTGAGCTGCTGTTCATCGTTCCCGTGGTGTCACACGGAGCGGCGTGTGCTACCACGGAAACGATGAACAACTAAATTAAACGATATTATGGAACCTAGCGAGCTGTACACGACTCACGATTTGTGAGCGATACTGCGTCGCTAGGAGGTGTCACACAGGCCGGCATCATCAACGATGCCAGATGTGCGTCACAAAAACCGTGACCCCGACGATCTATCGCACGATAGATTGTCTGGTGTAAAGCAGCCTTTATCTGGACCCTAGGTAGAGAACGGATGGGATGAGCTCTTCGTCAACCCCAGTAAGAGCTAAAGGACACACAGTGATAAAAAACAAGGGAAAACAATGAACAGTATCTCTATTGCTGGACGCTAAATAGGGAACAGATGGGATGAGCTGTTCGTCTACCCCACTAAACACTATAGAAGACTCAAGGAGGACACATAGGGCAAAATGACACCAGTAGATGTTCAGCAAAGTTTTTAGCAATCATACCACAGAGGAGTACAAGCCACCTGCTTGCAACCAGAGCTGGAATGGACTGGAAAATATCACCAGCACCAGTCCAAGGAAGGAAAGGGTATTTAAGCACCAAGAGAATACTGATGATCAGCAGCTGGGTGGAAGGCGTGCTTCTGCTGGGTCCAAAAGAGAGAGATGAATCCAGCAGGAAAGCTACCTATACCAATGAATATTGGACAGCAGGAACAATGGAAAGTCAGGGAGCATTCTGTGCAGCCAAACGCTGTGACCTCCTATGGCCAGAATCCATATGACTGTCACCCGTGACACCTGGTTAATATAAGAGAGTGTAATATCGAAAAGATCAGAGTGGGGGATAGTGCATAGCCGTTATAAGTGGTCTTCTGAAAGAGTGTTGCTTAAAGGGGTACTCCCATCGCCAAGTTCTTATCCCAATACGTAGTAGGTGTAATAATAAAAATATTACCAAATACCTCCAATTAGAAATATAAGTCTCTTACCTCCTGTTCAGGGCATTGCAGGATCTTAAGTATCCATGGTTATAACCACTAGCAACTAGCTAAATGTGACTATATGCGTGGTTGTAAACATGGATACCCAAGGTCCTGCAATGCCCTGCACATGAGGAAGTGATATAGTGAATCAGAAGAACCATACTACATTTCTAATTGTAGGTACTTGCTAATACTAGGTGCTAAAAAAAGACAAACAGGGTTAACACACAAGGGAAAACAATAAAGAACTTATCTCCAGTTGACTCAGACAGGAACTACAACAAGCACCAAGTTTCTTCAGATGTATGCAAACCGAGTGCTAGCACTGAAAACTTGATAAAGGTACATGAAATATGACCAGCACCAAGTAATAAGAAGTTGAGGTATATAAAAGGAAGAAGAGAAGTACTAATGAAAAGCAGCTGACAGGCAAAGGAACACCACAGGGTCCTAAAGGGAAAGGGATGCAAACCAAGCAGAAATGATAGGTCAGGGATCAGTTTGCGCAGCCAAACACTGACCTTCTATAGCCGGACACCACAGGACAGAAACATAACTAATCAGGAGAACTATACTACATTTCTAATTGGAGGTATTTGCTAATATGATCATTATTACACCTACTACATATTGGGATAGGATCTTGAAGATGGAAATACCCCTTTAATGAAACTCAGACTTTTGAAGTTATTTCCATCCTTAGCATCTCCTTCTAAAGCCTGCTTTACACGGGACGACCAATCGTGCGATTTCACGATCGATCGTACCCGCCCCCGTCGTTTGTGCGTCACGGGTAATTGATTGCTCGTGGCGCACAAAGTCGTAAACCCCCCGCCACGCGTACTTACCTCCCGTGCGACGTCGCTGAGGGCGGCGAACATCCACTTCCTGAAGTGGGAGGGACGTTTGGCGTCACAGCGACGTCACTCAGCGGCCGCCCAATAGAAGCGGAGGGGCGGAGATGAGCGTGACGTAAACATCCCGCCCACCTCCTTTCTTCCGCATTGCCGGCGGGTGCCGCAGGACGGAGATAAGCTGCTGTTCATCGTTCCCGGGATGTCACATGGAGCGGCGTGTGCTACCCCGGGAACGATGAGCAACCGGCGCCATTTTGATTAAACGAGATTATGAAACCGAGTGACGAGTACACGACTCACGATTTGTGAGCGATACTGCGTCGCGCGGAAGTGTCACACAGCCCGACGTCACAAGCGATGCCGGATGTGCGTCACAAAAACCGTGACCCCGACGATCTATCGCACGATCCGTCGTCTCGTGTAAAGCACCCTCAAGAGTAAACATTTGACCACATTACCAATGATATCTTGCTATATCGCGATATGACATTGCGATCTTTTATTTTGGGCCACGCAGTAAAGGAACATGTTCAACGCCTATTGTCTTCATCGGAACTGTTCAATACTTCATTTCACCTGCGGGGGAGCTGTAGGGAAACTGAGCACTTGATGCTGATGTCCCTCTTGCATTATAGCTAATTATAAAGACTCTATGTCTTAGGAAATCCGTAAAAAAAGATAAAGTGAAAAATTTTCCCCTGAACCATGTTTCGGGGGCCAATATCAAAGCCGTTGCCCAGGCGGTGTGTCCCTAACAAGTCAGACACCATCAGCAATGTCCTCTCTCCTTAAAAATCCAATAATAAACGAATTTGCGCTTCACCAATTCAGATCTTTGCATCGCGCTCTGCAGGAATCTCTCAAGGTTTTGATTTTCCGATCCTATTCTAGACTGCGCTAAACCAGGTATTCCGGGGGAAAAATGGCCGGGATTAAAGGGAGACACAGATATATAGTGAGGTTTAGCAGCGAGCAGGAGCTCGGCTTCTCAAACGCAAGCTTTTAAGGCTAATGGGCGCCTTTGATGTGGACGGCATTAAATAAATGGAGATGAAGCTGTTCAGCTAAAGGTTTTCTGTAGACCTGGTTTACAAAGTGTTTTATTCATTTATATAGAGTCGTGAATATGGACCCGGCTGTCAGACATATGGGAACGGGCTAAAAGGTCATATATAGATTAATAGATGAACATATCCATAGTGCGGGGTAAAATGGTTAATCCGGTAAAGGTTTCTGGTAATCCACTTGTGAAAAATCTCAATCCCAATGGCTGATTAACATACTACAGAGAATGGAGTCACTCTACATTGGCCACGGGCTGACAGAGACATGACACCCAGGGGGAGACATGGGGCGAGCCGAAAGGTCGAGGGTATTCGGAGGAGACAGGGGTCAATGGAAAGGTGGGGATGCTTGGGGGCGGGCAGAAAAGCGATGCACAGGGGAGAGACGGGGGTCTGACGGAGAGGTGGCGTCCAGGGGAGAGATGGGGGCTGATGGAGAGGTGATGCACAGGGAAGAGATGGGAGCTGACTGAGAGGCGGCACCCAGGGGAGGAACAGGGGCTAACAGAGAGCTAGCGCCCAGGGGAGGGACAGGGGCCCAATGGAGAGGAAGTGCCCAGGGGAGGGACAGGGCCCGACGGAGAGGCAGCACCCAAGAGAGGGACAGGAACCCAAAGGAGAGGCGGGCCCAGGGGAGGGACTGGGGCCTCATGGAGAGGCAGCACCCATGAGAGGGACGGGGCCTGATGGAGAGGCGGCGCCCAGGGGAGGGACGGGAACCCAAAAGAGAAGCGGGCCCAGGGGAGGGACGGGGGCCCGATGGAGAGGCAGTGCCCAGGGTAAAGGCGGGGACCCGACAGAGAGGCGTCACCCAGGTGAGAGACGGGGGAGTGACAGAGAGGCGGCACCCAGGGGAGGGATGGGGGCTCAACGGAGAGGCGGCACCAAGGGGAGCGACAGGGGCTTGACAGAGGTAGCGCCCAGGGGAAGGACGTGGGCCCGACAGAGAGGCGGCACCTAGCGGAGGTACAGGCGCCCGACGGAGAGACGGCGCCAGAGGAGGGACAGCATTCAGAGGAGAGAAGGGGGTGGATAGAGAGGCGGAGCCCAGGGAAGGAATGGAAGCCAACGGAGTGGCGGCGCCCATGGGAGAGAAAGTGGTGGACGGAGAGGGGCACCCAGGGGAGGGATAGCGGCCAGCAGAGAGGCAGCACCCAGTGGAGAGAAGGGGGTGGACAGAGAGGCGGAGCACAACAGCACATAGTGACTCACTACAGAGGAGGCCATTCATTACCATTACAATAGTGTACAATCTAAAAAGAAAAATGTTTCTCCTTGAGGCAAGTGACATGCCAGAGTAAGGAGACTTACAGGCCATGCAATGCTCCTCTGGGAGATTAAATATGCCTGGTGAGATATACTGGACTATCACAGGGAAGCTATAGCATTGCCTTGAAACAAACAAAAAAAAAATTAAAATTAATCAATGTCATTAAGCAGTCCTGCACATACCGGCCGCTCAGGAAAACCTAGACGTCACATTCCTCGCCGTCTCCATGCAAAATACCTCTGCAGTCATCTCAGCTAAGTAATGTTATTCATTACAAGTACTTAACAAATAGACCCATAAGCCGCAGACAGGTAAAAATAACTCACAATTACCAGATTGTTACCCTAACCTGGGGGACGCCTATAAAAACCAATACTAACAGAACGCAACGCCATTTCTCACTCAGCAGCCAGTCAGCTGTCGTTGTTCACTTTTACCATCTATCAATAAAGATCGCTGTATCTAAAAAAAAAAAAAGTTGATTCCCAAAGCGACCAATCAGATGACAGCTTTTGTATTTGCCCTGTACCTGAGAACATGAAAGCTGCATCCTGATTGGTTGCTATGGGCCACTTATTTCCTTATGTCGTTGGTTACTATGAGCGAGGCCGGTGTTTAGGCCCTGACTGCATATTGTCAGACATTATAAAAGTACCCTTAAAAAGGAGTTAAAAACATAAAACTTGTTCACAAGAGACCTTTGTACATGAACGTCTTTTAACTGCTTGTGATTTCTAAAAATGGCAAGGGGTTAAAAGAAGAGACAAGTCCATTCTTCTAGCGTTTAGGAAACCACCCACCCCTCCCCCCAAAAAAATGCCAGAGATTCTTGAATTTTTTTTACCATGATCCTAAATACGACCAGTCAGGTAGTTTCCAACTACCTACCTGTTGTGCCCGGTGCCCATCTCCGCCAGCATAGAGTGGTCACAAACAGTTCCTGCCGGCAATTCGACAGCTTCCGCTGAGGACACGTTGACAGTGCAGCAGCTTCTCTTCCGCTCTGCTCTGTCGACGGGATGTGACTACAAACGTCATGTTGATTGACAGCTGGCTCCCCACTGCTTAACTGCAGGGAGCCAGCTGTCAATCACAATGACGCCAGAAGACACACCCTGTCGACAAAGCAGCCCAGAAGAGAGAGAGCTGCTATGATGGCGTAGAACAGGTGAATCGTGAGAAAGTCAGCGTCAGGTAGAACAGGTCAATAACATAGAGCAGTCCTCGCCGTGACAAAGGTGGTGGATGCCTCCCGGCTGGTATTATAAGATGTGATGTGCCCTGCCTAGCTCACCTACCAATGTGGAAGTTAACAGAGCCAGACTTACCACTAAACGGACAACCCATTCTTAAATGCTTTACTCCTCCATGTAAAATAAAAGTAACAGACAGTGATGAGCAAGCATTACCATGCACGGGTGCTCTGTACTCGCTACTAGTGATGAGTGGGCACTACCATGCACGGGTGCTCTGTACTCGCTACTAGTGATGAGTGGGCACTACCATGCACGGGTGCTCTGTACTCGCTACTAGTGATGAGTGGGCACTACCATGCACGAGTGCTCTGTACTCGCTACTAGTGATGAGAGAGTACTACCATGCACGGGTGCTCAGTACTCGTAACTAGTGATGAGCGAGCACTACCATTTTGAACTTTCATGCTTTTTTCATGCCATGATTTTGAGCTTTTATGCATCTTTCATGCATGCTTTCCACCAGTCTTTCACATTGCTTTTGGGTGACCTTATGCCACTCTTGGTGCAAAAATGTAAGCAGGTTTTCAATGGGGTTCAGGTCTGGAGATTGGGCTGACCATTACAGGGTTTTGGTGTGGTGGTCCTTCATCCACACATTGATTGACCTATGTATGTGGCATGGCACATTGTCCAGCTGGAAAAAACAACAGTCCTCAGAGTTGGGGAACATTGCCTGAGCAGAAGGAAGCAACTGTTTACCAGGATAACCTTGTTTGCGGCTTGAGTCATACATCCTTTGCAAAGATATTTGTTGAATTTTCTTTATCTATTTTTCAGCCTTGCCCAACACCTGGTTGTCTAATGGTTAGACGGAGACCGGAGAGGTGTATACGCCACAGTGTCTTGCACCCACTTTGAAATTTGGTGGAGGATCGGTGATGACTGGGGGGTGCTTCAGCAAGGCAGGAATTGGGCAGGAATTGGAGAGGTTAATCTTTGTGAAGGACGTATGTCTCAAGCCGCATACAAGGTTATCCTGGAAAAACAGTTGCTTCCTTCTGCTCAGGCAATGTTCCCCAACTCTGAGGACTGTTTTTTCCAGCAGGACAATGCGCCATGCCACACAGCTAGGTCAATCAATGTGTGGATGAAGGACCACCACATCAAAACCCTGTCATAACCAGCCCAATCTCCAGACCTGAACCCCATTGATAACCTGTGGAATGTAATCAAGAGGAAGATGGATAGTCACAAGCCATCAAACAAAGAAGAACTGCTTACATTTTTGCACCAGGAGTGGCATAAGGTCACCCAAAAGCAGTGTGAGACTGGTGGAAAGCAGCCAAGACGCAGGAAAGCTGGGATTAAAAATCATGGTTATTCCACAAAATATTGATTTCTGACTCTTCCTGAGGTAAAACATTATTAGTATTGTTGTTTCTAAATGATTATGAACTTGTTTTCTTTGCATTATTTGTGCATTGTTTTGTTATTTTGACCATTTCTCATTTTCAGAAAAAAATACAAAACTTATTGCTTGGAAATTCGGAGACGTCAGGAGTTTATAGAATAAAAGAACAATTTACATTTTACTCAAAAATATAAAGAGGAAAAACTGACAATCTTGCAGTGGTCTCTTAATTTTTGCCAGAGCTGTGTAAATATATACATACACACACATAAATATATATGTACACACAGTATATATATCATATACAGTATCTCTATCTATACATATGGATATATATATATATATACACACATACACTTATTTCTCTCTCTCTCTATCTATAATATATATATATATATATATATATATATATATATATATATATATATATACTGTGTGCAGAATTATTAGGCAAATGAGTATTTTGATCACATGATGCTTGTTATACATGTTGTCCTACTCCAAGCTGTATAGGCTGAGAGCCAACTACCAATTAAGTAAATCAGGTGATGTGCATCTCTGTAATGAGGAGGGGTGCGGTGTAATGACCTCAACACCCTATATAAAGGTGTGCTTAATTATTAGGCAACTTCCTTTCCTTTGGCAAAATGGGTCAGAAGAGAGATTTGACAGGCTCTGAAAAGTCCAAATTGTGCGATGTCTTGCAGAGGGAGGCAGCAGTCTTGAAATTACCAAACTTTTGAAGCGTGATCACCGAGCAATCAAGCGTTTCATGGCAAATAGCCAACAGGGTCGCAAGAAGCGTGTTGGGCAAAAAAGGCGCAAAATAACTGCCCATGAATTGAGGAAAATCAAGCGTGAAGCTGCCAAGATGCCATTTGCCTCCAGTTTGACCATATTTCAGAGCTGCAACGTTACTGGAGTATCAAAAAGCACAAGGTGTGCCATACTCAGGGACAGGCCAAGGTAAGGAAGGCTGAAAAACCACCACCTCTGAACAAGAAACATAAGATAAAACGTCAAGACTGTGCCAAGAAATATCTGAAGACTGATTCCTCAAAGGTTTTATGGACTGATGAAATGAGAGTGACTCTTGATGGGCAGATGGATGGGCCAGAGGCTGGATCAGCAAAGGGCAGAGAGCTCCGCTCCAACTCAGATGCCAGCAAGGTGGAGGTGGGGACTGGTATGGGCTGGTATCATCAAAGATCAACTTGTGGGACCTTTTCAGGTTGAGGATGGAGTGAAGCTCAAATCCCCCTGCAAGACATCTCACAATTTTGGACTTTTCAGAGCCCGTCAAATCTCTCTTCTGACCCATTTTGCCAAAGGAAAGGAAGTTGCCTAATAATTAAGCACACCTTATATAGGGTGTTGATGTCATTACACCGCACCCCTCCTCATTACAGAGATGCACATCACCTGATTTACTCCCAGACCTACTGCCAGTTTCTGGAAGACAACTTCCTCAAGCAGTGGTACAGGAAGAAGTCGGTATCGTTCAAGAAAAACATTATTTTCATGCAGGACAATGCTACATCACATGCATCCAACTACTCCACAGCGTGGCTGGCCAGTAAAGGTCTAACAGATGAAAAAAATAATGACATGGCCCCCTTGTTCACCTGATCTGAACCCCATAGAGAACCTGTGGTCCCTCATAAAATGTAAGATCTACAGGGAGAGAAGACAGTCCACCTCTGGGAGCAGTGTCTGGAGGCTGTGGTGGCTGCTGCACGCAATGTTGATCGTAAACGGATCAAGCAATGACAGAATCTATGGATGGTCGGCTGCTGAGTGTCATCAGAAAAAAAAGGGGCTATATTAGTCACTAATTTTTTGGGGTTTTGTTTTTGCATGTCAGAAATGTTTATTTCTACATTTTGTGCAGTTATATTGGTTTACCTGGTGAAGATAAACAAGTGAGATGGGAATAGATTTGGTTTTTATTAAGTTGCCTAATAATTCTGCACAGTAATAGTTACCTGCACAAACAGAATCCTCCTAAGATAGCCAAATCTAAAAAAAAAAACCCTCCAACTGCAAAAAATATTAAGCTTTGATATTTATGAGTCTTTTGGGATGATTGAGAACATAGTTGTTGATCAATAATAAAAAAAAAAATCCTCCAAAATACAACTTGCCTAATAATTCTGCACACGGTGTGTCTGTATAATATATATATATATATATATATATATATATATATATATATATATATATATTATATTATATTATATATATATATGCATTTTTTAATTTATTTCTTTATTTAAAGGTAGCGTCACAAGATGCGTTTTCTCCGCCGCACGTATACAGGTCATTGTGCAGACACACAAGCATGTTTTCCCAAGACTGGCATGTATGAATGGGCGACTCCTGCGAGAAGTATCTGTACTTTAAGGACAATTATCAGACACAGCAGGGGCCCTCGGCCAATAAACACCAGGGCTGCGGGGCCGGCAGCTGTAAATCTGCATTAATCGGTTCAGGAATTCAGCTATTTACGAAGATTTAACAGTGCAAACAAATAGGGACCCCGGCCAAATATTTCTTCTCCATGTTCTTCCTCCTACCTTCGCATTGCTTCCCCTCGCCCTTATACCCCGGCTTGCAGATACATTTGTAGGATTTCGGGGTATTCTGGCAGATGGCGTCGATGTGGCAGTCGTCCGTGCCCTCTGCACACTCGTCACTGTCTGCAATGAAGAAGGGGTTAATTAATGATGGGGACACTATAATGAATGAGGGGGGAGCTCACTATATATATATATATATATTATTTTTTATTTCAGATAAAAAAAAAAACATGCCAGCGAAAGGGGGGGGGGGCACAGGTGAAACAAAGGGGTCGTCTCGTAGCCGCACGTAGAAAAATATCATTAAATGGTTAAAGGAAATGGTTCTGGGCGAGATTGGCCCGTCTGCAGACAATGACAGGACGATGTGACAAACACGGCTAACGGAAACGATTAAGAAATAACAAATCAATAGACAGATGTAGCAGAGCTGAGTTTGTTAAGTCACTTATCACTTTCCCAATGCAATAGATGACTAGAAATGACGCAGAATTAGCAAACAAATTCAGCTCTGCTACATCGGTGCCGATTTATACACAGAGGTCGGAGCCACTTCTGGCAGAATCGCAAAGGTGGACATGATACAATATCGTAAAACAACAAAATCGGCTCTGCTATACGTGTATACACTCGCATGATGGATCTATATACAGAAAAAAAAAAAAGATATAGGGGCTTAGTAACAGACAATGATGTAGCAGAGCTAATTAGGTTCACGTTCATTCAGGACATTATCACTAGTAGTTATGGCACGGAGCACTTTAAATGACAAAGTCAGCTCTGCTACATCAGGTACAGTGCGACAGGGAAACATCCAGGAGTCGTTCAGACGAGAGGATCATATGGACGTGAGCGTCCGAGGGAAAATCGGAGCGCGATCTGACCAACGTCATCCGATACGGCCGCTCAGATGACAGTTTTTTCACACGGTGTCTATGGGTGCGCAGAAAAAGACATCGGATCCCGCACAGAACAGCAGTCTGCCATCCGACTGTTACACACACAGTTCAGTGATTAACCAGGGAAACTTTATTTTATCAGGTGCATCGTAAAATATCTATGTATAGGGAAAAAACGGACGCTGCCGAGACGCAAGAGGCAGACACACGGACGACAAGTGGGGAGGATGAAAGATGGATGGAAAGAATGATGTAGGAAGGAAGGATGGATAGACAGATAGAAGGAAGGAAGTAAAGAAGGAAGGAAAGATGGAGAGAAGGAAGGAAAGATGGATAGAAGGAAGGAAAGATGGATAGAAGGAAGGATAGAAGCATGGATGGAAGGATGGATAGAAGGAAGGAGAGATGGATGGATAGAAGGATGGATAGAAGCATGGATTGAAGGATGGATGGATAGAAGGAAGGAAAGAAGGAAGAAAAGATGGAGAGAAGGAAGGAAAGATGGATAGAAGGATGGATAGAAGTAAGGAAGGATAGATAGAACTAAGGATGGATGGATAGAAGGAAGGATGGATAGAAGGATGGATAGAAGGATGGATAGAAGGATGGATAGAAGGATGGATAGAAGGATGGATAGAAGGATGGATAGAAGGATGGATAGAAGGATGGATAGAAGGATGGATAGAAGGATGGATAGAAGGATGGATAGAAGGAAGGATGGATAGGACAAAGGAAGGATGGATAAGAGGAAGGAAGGTTGGTTGGATAGAAGGAAGAATGGATGAAAGGATAAAAAGGATGGAAGGAAGGATGGATAGAAGGAAGGAAGGATGGAAGGTAGGAAGGATGGATAGAAGGTAGGAAAAAAGGATAGAAGGATGGATAGAAGGAAGGATGGAAGAATGGCTGGAAGGATGGATAGAAGGAAGGAAGGATGGATAGACAGAAGGATGGGTAGAAGGATGGGTAGAAGGATGGGTAGAAGGATGGAAAGATGGATAGAAGGAAGGAGAGATGGATGGATGGAAGGATGGATAGAAGGAAGGAGAGATGGATGGATAGAAGGAAGGAAAGATGGATAGAAGGAAGGAAAGATGGATAGAAGGAAGGAAAGATGGATAGAAGGAAGGAAAGATGGATAGAAGGAAGGAAAGATGGATAGAAGGAAGGAAAGATGGATAGAAGGAAGGAAAGATGGATAGAAGGAAGGAAAGATGGATAGAAGGAAGGAAAGATGGATAGAAGGAAGGAAAGATGGATAGAAGGAAGGAAAGATGGATAGAAGGAAGGAAAGATGGATAGAAGGAAGGAAAGATGGATAGAAGGAAGGAAAGATGGATAGAAGGAAGGAAAGATGGATAGAAGGAAGGACAGATGGATAGAAGGAAGGAAAGATGGATAGAAGGAAGGACAGATGGATAGAAGGAAGGACAGATGGATAGAAGGAAGGACAGATGGATAGAAGGAAGGAAAGATGGATAGAAGGAAGGATAGAAGGATGATGGATAGAAGGATGGATAGAAGGAAGGATGGATAGAACTAAGGATGGATGGATAGAAGGAAGGATGGATAGGACAAAGGAAGGATGGATAAGAGGAAGGAAGGTTGGATATAAGGAAGAATGGATGAAAGGATAGAAGGATGGAAGGAAGGATGAATAGAACTAAGGATGGATGGATAGAAGGAAGGATGGATAGGACAAAGGAAGGATGGATAAGAGGAAGGAAGGTTGGATATAAGGAAGAATGGATGAAAGGATAGAAGGATGGAAGGAAGGATGAATAGAAGGAAGGAAAGATGGATAGAAGGAAGGAAGGATGGATAGAAGGAAGGAAGGAAGGATGAAAGGTAGGAAGGATGGATAGAAGGAAGGAAAAAAGGATAGAAAGATGGAAAGAAGGATGGATAGAAGGAAGGATGGAAGGATGGATAGAAAGAAAGAATGAAGGATGGATAGAATGAAGGATGGATAGAAGGAAGGAAGAAAGGAAAAAAAGGATGGAAAGAAGGATGGATGGATAGAAGGAAGGATGGATAGAAGCAGGGATAGAAGGAAGGATAGAAGTATGTATAGAAGGATGGAAGGTAGGAAGGATAGAAAGATGGAAGGATGGATGGCTAGAAGCCAGGATGGATAGAAGGATGGGTGGAAGAATTGATGGAAGGATGGACAGAAGGAAGGAAGGTAGGAAGGATGGTAGAAGAAATGAAAGATAGATAGAAGGTAGGAAGGATAGAATGATGGAAGGAAGGATGGCTAGGAGGAAGGAAGGATAGAAGGAAGGATTGAAGGATGGTTCGAAAGATAGACAGACTGTATTCTAATCAGCTCTGCTACATCTAGATAGGTAGATCCTTATGGTCTATCTGAACATAGCACAGTTGATAACATAAGAATATTCCTGGTTTCCATTACATTTTTAGTATATTACGGTGCAGAAAGGAAACACGTGAATGACAAATCCAACTGTTCTGCTTTTAGATAATCAAAATCTGCGGTATTCACTACAAATCCAGCTCTGCTACAGCGAGATGACAGATCCTGATGGTTATGTATCCAACTAGAAGTAGAAAAGTTGAGTTTGTCATTCATGTTCATCAACTCTGCTAAATGTAGATAAAAAAATAACAATATCGATGGATGGATAGATAGAGGGATAGATAGAGAGGGATAGATAGAGGGATAGATAGAGGGATAGATAGAGGGATAGAGGGATAGATAGAGGGATAGATAGATAGATAGATAGATAGATAGAGGGATAGAGGGATAGATAGAGGGATAGATAGATAGATAGATAGATAGATATAGAGGGATAGATAGAGGGATAGATAGATAGATAGATAGATGGATAGATAGAGGGATAGATAGAGGGATAGATAGAGGGATAGATAGATAGAGGGATAGATAGATAGAGGGATAGATAGATAGAGGGATAGATAGATAGAGGGATAGATAGATAGAGGGATAGATAGATAGAGGGATAGATAGATAGAGGGATAGATAGATAGAGGGATAGATAGATAGAGGGATAGATAGATAGAGGGATAGATAGAAGGATGAATGGATGGATAGATAGAAGGAGCAAGAACGGACCTGTAAATGCCCGGCTCAGCTCTGCTACATCTATGGACAATCACCGCTGACTTGCAGAGCCCCCCACCCCTCCCGCCTGTGGATGACAAAGCCCTGTACCCCAGAGGCGGCTGATTGATGCCTCTTATGTCAATACTTTATATCCATCTTCCTGGAAATTCAGATTTAATTGATTCTTTCACAATTTGGCGCTGTCTAAACATCTGGGGCTCAGGCGCAGGAGATCACAGCAGATTACCCCGGCTACATAAATAAGCACGACGTGTCGCCTTCCATCTCCTTCGCTGCTAAAGTCAATATAATTATGATACAATCTTTTCTTTAAGGCCAATTACAATTAGCAGATTGCAGGAAAAGGGCTGGGAATGGGGGGAGTGGGGGGGGATACTTGTTTCGGACGTCGCAGGTGTTATGAATGGAATTAAATGTAGCAATAAAATTTAAAATTTAAAGGGGGGAGGGGCAGAATTTTGTAAATAGTCATTAAATCAAAAATGCAAAATTTAAAGGGGGAGTCCATATCTGTATTGTGAGAGGCAGGATCTGTGCTGGACAGGCAGAGGGTTGGGAAAAGGTAACTGGCAGGGGGGGATGGACAGCAGGGGGGCAGAGGGGGGTTAGGGGCAGATTTAGGAAAGTTTGCAGGGATGATACTGTGATGTGCCTATCACCGGCAGATGCTGCTCCCTCCGCTGCGCAGGGATACGCGCACACTCAGCTCCACATCCACAGAAAAGTTCAAGGGGCTCAGATAAGAGAATCCCCCAACAGTGGAAACTTCCCCGCGGCTCCTACCTGGGGCTCCGCTGCCTCCGGTGAGGTTGTCCCGGAGAAGGATCGTGACGATCAGGCAGAGATACCACCATGTGCTGCCCGCAGCCCCCATCATCCCGGAGCCGGCACCAGCTGATGTTACCAGGCAAGAGCCACGCTCGGCACTGCCAGGCTGCAGGCGACACGGACGGACGGAGTGACAGCCGCACGCGGATTGGCTAAGACGCACAAGGAAAGGGCGAGGAGGAAAGGGAAACAGCCAATCGGTAGTAAAGGAGGGAGGGGCAGTGTGAAGCCACGCCTCTTTTGTACAGGAGGATTCCTCTTATTTAATCGCTGATGCTTCAGAGAAGAGAGATGGTCAGTGTCCGCTGATCTGTGCGGACCGCGACCCAGTATAGACCCAGTACTGACCCAGTACTGACCCAGTACTGACCCAGTACTGACCCAGTATAGACCCAGTATAGACTCAGTATAGACCCAGTATAGACCCAGTACTGACCCAGTACTGACCCAGTATAGACCCAGTACTGACCCAGTATAGACCCAGTATAGACCCAGTACAGACCCGGTACAGACCCGGTACAGACCCAGTACAGACCCGGTACAGACCCGGTACAGACCCAGTACAGACCCGGTATAGACCCGGTAAAGACCCAGTACAGACCCGGTACAGACCCGGTACAGACCCAGTACAGACCCAGTATAGACCCGGTATAGACCCAGTATAGACCCAGTACTGACCCAGTATAGACCCAGTATAGACCCAGTATAACCAGTACTGACCCAGTATAGACCCAGTATAGACCCAGTACAAACCCAGTACAGACCCAGTACAGACCCAGTACAGACCCAGTATAACCAGTACTGACCCAGTATAGACCCAGTACAGACCCAGTACAGACCCAGTATAACCAGTACTGACCCAGTATAGACCCAGTATAGACCCAGTACTGACCCAGTATAGACCCAGTATAAACCCAGTATAACCAGTACTGACCCAGTATAGACCCAGTATAGACCCAGTACAAACCCAGTACAGACCCAGTACAGACCCAGTACAGACCCAGTATAACCAGTACTGACCCAGTATAGACCCAGTACAGACCCAGTACAGACCCAGTATAACCAGTACTGACCCAGTATAGACCCAGTATAGACCCAGTACTGACCCAGTATAGACCCAGTACAAACCCAGTACAGACCCAGTACAGACCCAGTATAACCAGTACTGACCCAGTACAGACCCAGTATAACCAGTTCTGACCCAGTATAGACCCAATATAACCAGTACTGACTCATTGTAACCAGCATAGACCCATATAACCAGTACTGACCCAGTGCAACCAGTATAACCAGTACTTACCCATTGTAACCAGTATAGACCCAGTTTAACCAGTACTGACCCAGTGTAACCAGTATAGACCAAGTATAACCAGAATAGACCCAGTGTAACCAGTATAGACCAAGTATAACCAGAATAGACCCAGTGTAACCAGTAGAAACCCAGTGTAACCATTAGAAGCCCAGTGTAGCCAGTACTGACCCAGTACAACCAGTACAGACCCAGTGTAACCAGTATATACCCAGTGTAACCAGTATAGACCCACTATAACCAGTATAGACCCAGTATAACAAGGTACTGACCCAATCTAACCAATACAGACCCAGTATAACAAGTAGTGACCTTGTGTAACCATTACAGACCATTATAACCAGTAGTGACCCAGTGTAACCAGGACTGACCCAGTGTAACCAGTTACAGAACAAGTGTAATCAGTATAGACCCAGTGTAACCAGTATAGATTCAGTATAACCAGTACAGACTCAGTATAACCAGTACAGACTCAGTATAACCAGTACAGACTCCGTATAACCAGTACAGACTCAGTATAACCAGTACAGACCCAGTGTAACCAGTATAGATTCAGTATAACCAGTACAGACTCAGTATAACCAGTACAGACTCAGTATAACCAGTACAGACTCCGTATAACCAGTACAGACTCAGTATAACCAGTACAGACTCCGTATAACCAGTACAGACTCAGTATAACCAGTACAGACTCAGTATAACCAGTACAGATGCAATGTAACCAATACAGACCCTGTATAACCAGTGTCATACATCGCCCCATATAACCATTGCAGAGCTGGAGCATATGCCTGGTCACTGCCCCATATAACCAGTACAGAGCTAGGGAATATAACTGGTCAGTGTGCAGTATACTGTTACGTCCGGGTGGTGGAAACACTGGACCGTACACCGGGTTCCCTTGGTGAGGCAGCCAGGCCGGTCACCCCGCCAGAGGGTCTTGATGCACGGCAGCCGAAGCACTGTGGTAGCAAGACAGTCCGAAGGAGAGCTGGAAGGTAGATGTCGCTGAGAATACGGAGTTCTAGACGGTAGTCCGGGTGACGAGGCTCAGGGTCTGAGGCTGGGTTGGAGGGTCAGGCAGAATCCGGAACCTGCTGAGCGTGGGGACGGGTCACCAGATGGAGCCAGGGATAGGAGACTGGCGGAGCTGCAGAGGTGTTGGAACTTCCGCCGAAGTCACCGTCAGTAGCCCTGGAGCGGACGTGGTCAGGACCGGCTGGCGTGGCAGGACAGGCTCTGCGAGACAGACAGGGGTTAATACAGGGCAAAGCAATACGGGGACCTGAACTCCTAGCTTACTAAACACGTAGAACAGGCCCCGCCCACCAGGAAGGAGAATCCTAATATACCCTGTACCTGTCTATGCAATTTCCTGTTTCTAGGTGCTGGCCCTTTAATAGAGGGTCAATGACCGCGCGCGCGCCCTAATGCGCATGCGCGAGGCCCGTGTGCCAGAAGCCAGTCCAGTGAGCGGTGCAGAGGAAGCAGGAGTGCCCGGCTGGGTGTCCCACGTCGCAGAGGAGCGCTGGGAGCGGGGAGTAGGACACATGGAGGGTGCAGGCGAGGAAGAGGAGGCCGGGACCGGGGTGGTGAGCAGGGGACGCCGCCGGGAACCGGGGAGCGGGCCACGGGGACCGGAGAGCGGGGCACGGGCACCGGGGAGCGTGACATATACCCAATATAGAGATGGAGGGACAATATAACCTGTGCAGTGTCTAATACAGTTCAATATATCCAGTATAGAACTGGAGAATATTACTGGCCATTACCCACTATAACCAGTACTGAGCTGGAGAACAATAGAGCTCTCTGCCCAGCATAAACAATACAGAGCCAGAGAATATTACTGGTCAGTGTCCAATGTAACCAGTACAAAGCTGAAAAGCATTACTGATCAGTGTCCAGTATAACCAGTACAAAGCTGAAGTGCATTACTGATCAGTGTCCGGTATAACCAGTACAACGCTAAAGAGCATTACTGATCAGTGTCCAGTATAACCAGTATAAAGCTGAAGTGCATTACTGATCAGTGTCCGGTATAACCAGTACAACGCTAAAGAGCATTACTGATCAGTGTCCAGTATAACCAGTACAAAGCTGAAGAGCATTACTGGTCAGTGTCCAGTATAACCAGTACAAAGCTGAAGAGCATTACTGATCAGTGTCCAGTATAACCAGTACAAAGCTGAAGAGCATTACTGATCAGTGTCCAGTATAACCAGTACAAAGCTGAAGAGCATTACTGATCAGTGTCCAGTATAACCAGTACAAAGATGAAGAGCATTACTGATCAGTGTCCAGTATAACCAGTACAAAGCTGAAGAGCATTACGATCAGTGTCCAGTATAACCAGTACAAAGCTGAAAAGCATTACTATCAGTATCCAGTATAACCAGTACAAAGCTGAAGAGCATTACTATCAGTGTCCAGTATAACCAGTACAAAGCTGAAGAGCATTACTGATCAGTGTCCAGCATAACCAGTACAAAGCTGAAGAGCATTACTGATCAGTGTCCAGCATAACCAGTACAAAGCTGAAGAGCATTGCTGGTCAGTGTCCAGTATAACCAGTACAAAGCTGAAGAGAATTACTGATCAGTGTCCAGCATAACCAGTACAAAGCTGAAGAGAATTACTGATCAGTGTCCAGAATAACCAGTACAAAGCTGAAGAGCATTACTGATCAGTGTCCAGGATAACCAGTACAAAGCTGAAGAGCATTACTGATCAGTGTCCAGTATAACCAGTACAAAGCTGAAGAGCATTACTATCAGTGTCCAGTATAACCAGTACAAAGCTGAAGAGCATTACTGATCAGTGTCCAGTATAACCAGTACAAAGCTGAAGAGAATTACTGATCAGTGTCCAGCATAACCAGTACAAAGATGAAGAGCATTACTGATCAGTGTCCAGTTTAACCAGTACAAAGCTGAAGAGAATTACTGATCAGTGTCCAGCATAACCAGTACAAAGCTGAAGAGAATTACTGATCAGTGTCCAGAATAACCAGTTCAAAGCTGAAGAGCATTACTGATCAGTGTCCAGGATAACCAGTACAAAGCTGAAGAGCATTACTATCAGTGTCCAGTATAACCAGTACAAAGCTGAAGAGCATTACTGATCAGTGTCCAGTATAACCAGTACAAAGCTGAAGAGAATTACTGATCAGTGTCCAGTATAACCAGTACAAAGCTGAAGAGCATTACTGATCAGTGTCCAGTATAACCAGTACAAAGCTGAAGAACATTACTGGTCAGTGTCCAGTATAACCAGTACAAAGATAAAGAGCATTACTGATCAGTGTCCAGCATAACCAGTGCAAAGCTGAAGAGCATTACTGATCAGTGTCCAGTATAACCAGTACAAAGCTGAAGAGCATTACTGATCAGTGTCCAGTATAACCAGTACAAAGATGAAGAGCATTACGATCAGTGTCCAGTATAACCAGTACAAAGCTGAAAAGCATTACTATCAGTATCCAGTATAACCAGTACAAAGCTGAAGAGCATTACTATCAGTGTCCAGTATAACCAGTACAAAGCTGAAGAGCATTACTGATCAGTGTCCAGCATAACCAGTACAAAGCTGAAGAGCATTACTGATCAGTGTCCAGCATAACCAGTACAAAGCTGAAGAGCATTACTGATCAGTGTCCAGTATAACCAGTACAAAGCTGAAGAGAATTACTGATCAGTGTCCAGTATAACCAGTACAAAGCTGAAAAGAATTACTGATCAGTGTCCAGTATAACTAGTACAAAGCTGAAGAACATTGCTGGTCAGTGTCCAGTATAACCAGTACAAAGCTGAACAGTATTACTGATCAGTGTCCAGTATAACCAGTACAAAGCTGAAGAGCATTACTGATCAGTGTCCAGCATAACCAGTACAAAGCTGAATAGAATTACTGATCAGTGTCCAGAATAACCAGTACAAAGCTGAAGAGCATTACTGATCAGTGTCCAGTATAACCAGTACAAAGCTGAAGAGCATTACTATCAGTGTCCAGTATAACCAGTACAAAGCTGAAGAGCATTACTGATCAGTGTCCAGTATAACCAGTACAAAGCTGAAGAACATTACTGGTCAGTGTCCAGTATAACCAGTACAAAGATAAAGAGCATTACTGATCAGTGTCCAGCATAACCAGTACAAAGCTGAAGAGCATTACTGATCAGTGTCCAGTATAACCAGTACAAAGCTGAACAGTATTACTGATCAGTGTCCAGTATAACCAGTACAAAGCTGAAGAGCATTACGATCAGTGTCCAGTATAACCAGTACAAAGCTGAAAAGCATTACTATCAGTGTCCAGTATAACCAGTACAAATCTGAAGAACATTACTGGTCAGTGTCCAGTATAACCAGTACAAAGCTGAAGAACATTACTGGTCAGTGTCCAGTATAACCAGTACAAAGATAAAGAGCATTACTGATCAGTGTCCAGCATAACCAGTACAAAGCTGAAGAGCATTACTGATCAGTGTCCAGTATAACCAGTACAAAGCTGAACAGTATTACTGATCAGTGTCCAGTATAACCAGTACAAAGCTGAAGAGCATTACGATCAGTGTCCAGTATAACCAGTACAAAGCTGAAAAGCATTACTATCAGTGTCCAGTATAACCAGTACAAATCTGAAGAGCATTACTATCAGTGTCCAGTATAACCAGTACAAATCTGAAGAGCATTACTATCAGTGTCCAGTATAACCAGTACAAAGCTGAAGAGCATTACTATCAGTGTCCAGTATAACCAGTACAAAGCTGAAGAGCATTACTGATCAGTGTCCAGTATAACCAGTACAAAGCTGAAGAGCATTACTGATCAGTGTCCAGCATAACCAGTACAAAGCTGAAGAGCATTACTGATCAGTGTCCAGCATAACCAGTACAAAGCTGAAGAGCATTACTGATCAGTGTCCAGTATAACCAGTACAAAGCTGAAGAGCATTACTATCAGTGTCCAGTATAACCAGTACAAAGCTGAAGAGCATTACTGATCAGTGTCCAGTATAACCAGTACAAAGCTGAAGAGAATTACTGATCAGTGTCCAGCATAACCAGTACAAAGATGAAGAGCATTACTGATCAGTGTCCAGTATAACCAGTACAAAGCTGAAGAGAATTACTGATCAGTGTCCAGCATAACCAGTACAAAGCTGAAGAGAATTACTGATCAGTGTCCAGAATAACCAGTACAAAGCTGAAGAGCATTACTGATCAGTGTCCAGTATAACCAGTACAAAGCTGAAGAACATTACTGGTCAGTGTCCAGTATAACCAGTACAAAGATGAAGAGCATTACTGATCAGTGTCCAGTATAACCAGTACAAAGATGAAGAGCATTACTGGTCAGTGTCCAGTATAACCAGTACAAAGCTGAAGAGCATTACTGATCAGTGTCCAGCATAACCAGTACAAAGCTGAACAGTATTACTGATCAGTGTCTAGTATAACCAGTACAAAGCTGAAGAGAATTACTGATCAGTGTCCAGTATAACCAGTACAAAGATGAAGAGCATTACTATCAGTGTCCAGTATAACCAGTACAAAGCTGAAGAGCATTACGATCAGTGTCCAGTATAACCAGTACAAAGCTGAAAAGCATTACTATCAGTGTCCAGTATAACCAGTACAAAGCTGAACAGTATTACTGATCAGTGTCCAGTATAACCAGTACAAAGCTGAAGAGCATTACGATCAGTGTCCAGTATAACCAGTACAAAGCTGAAAAGCATTACTATCAGTGTCCAGTATAACCAGTACAAATCTGAAGAGCATTACTATCAGTGTCCAGTATAACCAGTACAAAGCTGAAGAGCATTACTATCAGTGTCCAGTATAACCAGTACAAAGCTGAAGAGCATTACTGATCAGTGTCCAGTATAACCAGTACAAAGCTGAAGAGCATTACTGTCAGTGTCCAGTATAACCAGTACATAGCTGAAGAGCATTACTGATCAGTGTCCAGTATAACCAGTACAAAGCTGAAGAGCATTACTGATCAGTGTCCAGCATAACCAGTACAAAGCTGAAGAGCATTACTGATCAGTGTCCAGCATAACCAGTACAAAGCTGAAGAGCATTACTAATCAGTGTCCAGTATAACCAGTACAAAGCTGAAGAGAATTACTGATCAGTGTCCAGTATAACCAGTACAAAGCTGAAGAACATTACTGGTCAGTGTCCAGCATAACCAGTACAAAGATGAAGAGCATTACTGATCAGTGTCCAGTATAACCAGTACAAAGCTGAAGAACATTACTGGTCAGTGTCCAGCATAACCAGTACAAAGATGAAGAGCATTACTGATCAGTGTCCAGTATAACCAGTACAAAGATGAAGAGCATTACTGATCAGTGTCCAGTATAACCAGTACAAAGCTGAAGAGCATTACTGATCAGTGTCCAGTATAACCAGTACAAAGCTGAAGAACATTACTGGTCAGTGTCCAGTATAACCAGTACAAAGCTGAAAAGCATTACTATCAGTGTCCAGTATAACCAGTACAAAGCTGAAGAGCATTACTGATCAGTGTCCAGTATAACCAGTACAAAGCTGAAGAGCATTACGATCAGTGTCCAGTATAACCAGTACAAAGCTGAAGAGAATTACTGATCAGTGTCCAGTATAACCAGTACAAAGCTGAAGAGCATTACTGATCAGTGTCCAGCATAACCAGTACAAAGCTGAAAAGCATTACTATCAGTGTCCTGTATAACCAGTACAAAGCTGAAGAGCATTACTATCAGTATCCAGTATAACCAGTACAAAGCTGAAGAGCATTACTATCAGTATCCAGTATAACCAGTACAAAGCTGAAGAGCATTACTGATCTTCCCTTCTAGAAAAGTACTAATTTGCATACCTTTTCATCCCATGAAGCATTGCCAGCAATTAAGTCTCTATACACCACTAGATCTTTTCAATGACCCCTTGAACCAGATCCTAATATTAATTATTTCACTTGATCTTAGGAGGAATCCTGATGAAGAACCAAAGTAGGAAACAATCCTGTTTTTGTAAAGAAGAAAAGGTTTCTAAAGAGTCAAATTCCCAAATGGTCCAATACCATTCCTCTTTTCATTTAGGTCAGTAAAGGGTAAAGTCATCTTCATACATCTGAAATTTAAGGTCCATGTATGGTCCACAATTTCCAGACTGGCCACGGTTCTCCTGGCCCAAACTCAACAATTTCATATATGCGTGACAGGTGTGTCACGGATGACATACAGTTTTGTCATTTCTGGCCATAGAAGGTCATAACGTTTGGCTGCGCAGAATGCTCCCTGACTTTCCATTGATCCTGCTGTCATTATTCAGCTCATTTTAGCTCTGGTTGCAAACAGGTGGCTTGCTCTCATCTGTAGTACCATTGCTGAAGCTTTGCTGAGCTCCTGCCTGAGTCAAATGTGGATAAGTAGTTCATGCATTTTCCCTCTGTGTGTCCTCCTTGCGTCTTCTATAGTGATTAGTGGGGTTGACGAAGAGCTCATCCCATCCGTTCCCTATTTAGGGCCCAGCATAGGGATATATAGGGTCAGGTATCCAGCTCACCGCATAGGTGTGGAACCTATCTAGGGTGATGAGAGACCCCAGGGAACAGCTGTAGGTTCGGTCAGGTGTCACCATCTGTCCCTTCCCTAGATGCCGCGGTCCCCTTCCCTTCCATTTCACCACTCGCTTGGTACTTCCCCATATTTAGCATGACAATATGCCAATAAGGCTGATGAGACTTGCAGCTGGTCTCAAAATCGTGGTCCATACTTGTGAAAACCCAAAGCAGAAGATCTCCAGCTATTGAACATTCATCCCATATCATTATTGACTAAATCTTAGAAGAGTTTATCTTACAACTTATGGTGGAAACATAACTCTGGATCCATGTACATGTGAGATCTTGGAGACAAAGTCAAAGTAGGCCATCAGTCTACCTCACAAAACAAGTAACATGTCACGCTAGGTACCAGGAAGTACCAAGTGAAAGGTGAAACGTAAGGGAAACCCTGTGTCTAGGGAAGGGGGAGATGGTTACACCTGACAAAAGCTATCGCTGGTCCCTGGGGTCCCTCACCACCTTAGATAGGTTCCGCACCTATGTGCCGAGCTTGATACCTGACCCTGGTTATGTGTCGCCCTGGGCAAGCCAGGGGACACAGATAACAACACCACCACACCCCACACTCCAGGTAGGCACATCTGCTAACCAGAAACCCTTGTTGCCTTCCTCCAGGAGTCTGTTGATGCACACCAGGGGGTGGGCGAGGCGGTTGGCTCCGCCCACCAAGGAGCTCACAACTCTGGAGGCAGGAAGTAACCAGGCAGTTAAGCCCAGGGAGGGCAAGTGTAAACAACGAAGTGAAAGAGGAGTAGTAAAGGAGGAAAGCAAGTGAGGTGGCAAGAGGAAAGGAAAGCCTGAGAGCCCAGCTGTGTGTAGGGCTAGAACAGCAAGGTCAGCGACGGCGGTGACTGTTCGGAGGGGGACCGTTTGGAAGTTCCTGGAAGGACCCCGTTGGCTGTGTGCCCGGTGGTCTGGAGCAGTGTTCCGAAGGACAGTCAGCACCAGGGCAGGGGCCTCTCGGACCCCGGCAAGGCTAGGAGTCGCCCAATTTGCCGAATCCGTCAGTGAAGGGGACGTAGATCCCCCAGCAACCAAGTCCCGATTGACGGCAGCAGCCCGACCATTACAGGGGAGACACCGCCACCGCCAGGGCACCAGTTTCCCCAGGGCCAGCGCCTGCGGGCAAAGTGTAGAGCTCCTCCGGCCCAGATTGCAGTCGGGGAGCGGGTAACCGGAGGGAATCCACCGCTACCATCAGTCAACACAGGTGCAAGGAAGAGAGACATCACCGTCACCTACCGGGAGTGCAGGTGCAGCCGTCTGTGGGACCGTCCTACCAGCCGTTTGGTTTACCATACAAACTGTGTCCAAGTCTCAGGCTGAGTGAGTACCACAGTGCCGCAAGGCACAGCGCTGCCCCCACGTCCCTGCGCCCTCCAGGCCCTACACTTCACATCTCTTCACCGGGCCCCGGGATCACCAACCCCTACCCACGGAGGGGCAACACAACACCTGGCTGCTCCCATCACCATCCCCGGGATCTCCATCCAAAGCAGCGGTGGTGCAATCACCACAACCGTGGGTGGCGTCACGAACTATAACCCCAACAAACACCCCCCCCCTTTCACTCACGGGCGAGGAGTGTCGCTCGAGACACCCCGGGATCCGGCCCACAGCTCGAGCCACCACTGAGCAGCTGCCGGACCCGAGCAGAAGGGGTGAGCGCGGTGTGCTGACACCCTCCTCCCCGCCCGCGACAACTTGGCGTCACGAACAGGATCTTACCGCTCTGCCGTCTGGTAGAGGTGCGCCTTGTTACCGCCGGAGGTATCCGGCAGAAAAATTTCAGAAGCCGCCATCTTTGGCGCGAAAAGTTCCCGCTCGAGCGTCTTCTCGAGCAGTAGAGGCGCGAAGGCCAAAACCCCGCCCCGAGAGAGGAGGGGCCGGAAAGAGCTAAGGGGGACGCGATGGCGGCCGGCCGCATGTAGCTGCGGCTATACAAGCAGGGACGCCAGGACTCTGCAGACTGATTGGGTTCCTGGAAAAACCTCGTTACCAAGATGCAAGATCCTACCCGCAACGAGGAAGCCCCCGCGCCCGGCACGGCGACGTGGTTGAGGGACCGGACCGTCCCGCTGAGTAACCGTCTGCAGGCCCAGATGCAACTCCTCCTGGAGGAGTGGGAGACCGACATGGCGGACGTGGTGGCTGCTATGTGGAGACGCGAGGCAGAAGAGGATTTGGAGGAGCGGGTAAGTGACCCACGCCCCTGTATTCCTGAAGGATCGGCCGCTGAGGCTGAGGGGCCCGGCCGGCTCCCGCTCACCCTGCCTCTCTCCCCGCTACCCGCGATGGTGGCTGCCGCCCCGCCACTAGGCCCGCTACCTGCCCAACCGGTAGCGATACCCTGCCCGGCCGCTCCGGCGGACCAGCCGGCTGCAGACGTCCAGGACGGCCCTGAAATGCACCAAGGGGAACCGCTAGAACCACGGCCCCTTAACAGCGTGGTGCCTGAAGTCCCAGTAGAGACTGTGCCAGACCCTGAGCCCGGGACTGTGGCTTGGATGAAGGCCCGGGTGATACAATTCCATCAACGCCAGCAGGATCAGATCTTTCGGATGCTGGAGCAGTGGACCAACGAGGTGGAGGAGCTGATTACAACTGCCCCGATGGGCGAAAGGGGAATAGATGTAGCAGAACCGACTGGTGACCCACGTCCCTATGTCCTACCTGGACCGGCCGCTGCGGCTGAGGGGCCCGGCCTAGTCTCGGCCTATGCATCGCCCTTGCCGTCACTGATGGGGCGCCTCAACATAAGCTCGCCTACTCTGCTGCTCCATGTTACTGCAGATGGGGATGAATTGGTGGATGCTGGAGGCCAGGAGGCTGCGGCAGCTGGCAGCAACCCGCCTGACGCAGAAACAAGAAATGACGACTCCTGCCCCAGCTCCGGGCCTGCTGTTGCGGCTGAAGGAGCAATTGAGCGTTCCCGCTATGTGGGGGACCCTGTGGTTTATCATACTCCGCGTACCGGTGGAAATGGGTACCGGGTACCTCTGTCGCAGCAGGCATGTCAGTGCATGTTTGATGTGTTGGTGGCAGAGGATGGGTCCGCCTTAGTAGAGGAACTGGAGTAGGGCAATGGAGGCCCCCAGCACCGTCCCCGTTGGGACCACCTGCTTGTTGTTTGCAAAGTTTGAAAAAGTTGAAAAGTTTGAAAGTTTTGCCAAAGATGATGAAGATGATTACCCGAGAAGTCACCTGATTTATTTTGTTGATTTGCAACCGGCTGGAGCCGGCACCGTTGTCCCCGTGGGGACCGTTAAAAGTTTATGCATGGGAACTAGCCATGGACAAGCCCGTGAACTCTGCAGGGCAACCACAAACGTTAGTGGCTTGTAAATATGTTGGGTACCGTTGCCGTTTCCGCAATGCCGCCTCCGGAGAGGCAGGTTGGAGGGAGGGCCCTGAGCAGAGCAGGCCAGGGCCCAGCCACCAAAGGAACCGGTGGCTACCCTCTGGAGGGAAGGACAGATCCCGCTCGGGTACCGTGTGCTGGACTGTGGGTCAAGGGGTGCTGCCTGGGTTTTAGGGGCAGCATCAGGGCCAGGTTACTTGGGTGGGAGAGAGCGGAAACCGTGACCGTACACCATTGAAACGTTAAAGAAAATGTGCCTCCCGTCTTGGGAAGAGTTATTGAAATGTATATGTGTTTAACCCTGTTACCCCCTTTTTACAGAAAAATAAAACCGGTGTAGGACGGCAGCCCGCGGACGGTCTGCATTTTGCTAAGGGGGAATGTGTCGCCCTGGGCAAGCCAGGGGACACAGATAACAACACCACCACACCCCACACTCCAGGTAGGCACATCTGCTAACCAGAAACCCTTGTTGCCTTCCTCCAGGAGTCTGTTGATGCACACCAGGGGGTGGGCCAGGCGGTTGGCTCCGCCCACCAAGGAGCTCACAACTCTGGAGGCAGGAAGTAACCAGGCAGTTAAGCCCAGGGAGGGCAAGTGTAAATAACGAAGTGAAAGAGGAGTAGTAAAGGAGGAAAGCAAGTGAGGTGGCAAGAGGAAAGGAAAGCCTGAGAGCCCAGCTGTGTGTAGGGCTAGAACAGCAAGGTCAGCGACGGCGGTGACTGTTCGGAGGGGGACCTTTTGGAAGTTCCTGGAAGGACCCCGTTGGCTGTGTGCCCGGTGGTCTGGAGCAGTGTTCCGAAGGACAGTCAGCACCAGGGCAGGGGCCTCTCGGACCCCGGCAAGGCTAGGAGTCGCCCAATTTGCCGAATCCGTCAGTGAAGGGGACGTAGATCCTCCAGCAACCAAGTCCCGATTGACGGCAACAGCCCGACCATTACAGGGGAGACACCGCCACCGCCAGGGCACCAGTTTCCCCAGGGCCAGCGCCTGCGGGCAAAGTGTAGAGCTCCTCCGGCCCAGATTGCAGTCGGGGAGCGGGTAACCGGAGGGAATCCACCGCTACCATCAGTCAACACAGGTGCAAGGAAGAGAGACATCACCGTCACCTACCGGGAGTGCAGGTGCAGCCGTCTGTGGGACCGTCCTACCAGCCGTTTGGTTTACCGTACAAACTGTGTCCAAGTCTCAGGCTGAGTGAGTACCACAGTGCCGCAAGGCACAGCGCTGCCCCCGCGTCCCTGCGCCCTCCAGGCCCTACACTTCACATCTCTTCACCGGGCCCCGGGATCACCAACCCCTACCCACGGAGGGGCAACACAACACCTGGCTGCTCCCATCACCATCCCCGGGATCCCCATCCAAAGCAGCGGTGGTGCAATCACCACAACCGTGGGTGGCGTCACGAACTATAACCCCAACAAACACCCCCCCCTTTCACTCACGGGCGAGGAGTGTCGCTCGAGACACCCCGGGATCCGGCCCACAGCTCGAGCCACCACTGAGCAGCTGCCGGACCCGAGCAGAAGGGGTGAGCGCGGTGTGCTGACACCCTCCTCCCCGCCCGCGACAGTTATCCCTACTGCTGGTCCCTGGGATCCCTCCACCCTAGATAGGTTCCACATCTATGTGCCGAGTAGGATACCTGACCCTAGGTATCCTTAGTGCTGGACCTTAAATAGGGAACGGGTGGGATGAGCTCTTCAACAACCCCACTAAATACTATAGAAGACACAAGGAGGACACACAGGGTTAAAGCATGAACTACTTATCTACAGATGACGCAGGTTGAGGCTTAGCAAAGTTTCAGCAACGATACCACAGATGCTTGCAACGAGAGCTTGAATGAACTGAATAATATCACCAGCACTAGTCCAGGGAACATGGGAGTATTTAGGCACCAAGAGAATACTGATGATCAGGAGCTGGGTGGAAGGCGAGCTCCGCTGGGTCCTAAAGAGGAAGAGATGAAAATCCAGCATTTAAGCTACCTATACCAACAGCAGGAACAATAGAAAGTCAGGAGGCATTTTGCTCAGCCAAATGCTGTGGCCTTCTATTGCCAGAAACCACATGACTGTCTGTGACCCGTGACACACCTGTGACAAAACATTTCTTTGGATCACACATGGGTCACTCAAGCCTAGTGATCCTTCATGTCTTCCAAAATTTGCATGGCGAAGATGCTAACCCTACAGAAACAAGGCATCCTAAAAAAGGAACCTCCTAAACCTCAAATATTTTCTGAATCGAACCATGAAAAATGTGATCGTTAGAGAGAAGATCAAGATGTCTTGCAGGTTCCCCACCACTATCACGGCACTACATAAGAAGAGGGTGATCTCTTCTGCTGGGGAAGGCAAGGAGATATTAATTTGTTCTCAAGGCTTTGTGTGAGGCCTTTATAAAGTCCCACATGAAGTTTCTTTGGGTGAGGGGCTGTAATTTTGCCATTTAGAACATCGACCTCTTGACTCACATCAATGATGGGTTAATGTTTTCTTCAACAGTACTAATTATAATGGACAGGAAGAACATCGGGTGAAAAAAACCCCAACTCAATAGGAATTACTTTGGTTGTCGGCCAAAAATGGTCTTCCAGGGTTTTCTACTATTCTAGAATCAGTGCCACTCTTGTCTGCCTCCGTAGCCTTTCCCCCTCTGCTGCATCCTCCTGCTTCTGGTGAGCTCCACCTGGCTATAGGAAGGCACGGACAGATTCTGCAGGAATTTAATTCTGCTGTGTCGTGCAGAGATTAGGTTCCCTGGCCAATCCTGTGCCAGCTGGATCTATTTCAGGCAGCTCCTCCTACCAATCCTTGCCCGAACATTGGTTCCTAGTTGCTCGTCCTTTTCACGCTTTTACTCGCATTGATTTTCCGGTGTTTGACCCGGCTTGTCTACCCATCTGGTCTGATCTCTCTGCTCCTGACCTCGGCTCTGTACTCTGAACCTTGGACCGTCTGACTGTGGTGGTGGGCATGGGGCAGGCAGCGGACATAGTTGTGGTAGCAGGGGACGACAGGTCACAGCACAGCCTGTCATCAACCCCTCGCCTCCCCGTCACCGCACCACATACAGGAGGGACTCCGTATCAGTTTCAGGCGACATCACATTCACATCTCTAAAAAAAAAAGTCCAGACTCGGTTCTTTCTCAAACAAGTAAACGTTATTGGCTGGTATCTTCCACAACACCTTGGACCGCATACCACCAGTACCGGTATCCATCCCATGGGGGTTTTGTCCACCTCTTCCATACTTCACATAATTTAACAGCAGTCCGTATGACTGGCACCTGGGCACCCTCTGTCACCTCCAGGCCTCTCCTTCCATCCTACACTTCACTCTAGCACCAGGGGGCTGCCACCGAACAGGCTATCCCGATTGAGCCTAGGCCATCCAGCCATACCCTTCCCCTTCTGCTTGAGGACACACTGACCTTTCCGTGAGTGTGGAATTCGTTGAGCTTCTGCCAGTAGATACCGATGCCAGGCACCTGACCGTCCGACTAAACCCCTCTCCTTGGGAGATGCGGTTCACCAATCCAAACTGGATCCCCATTGTCGCAGCCGCAGGGGTGACCCACAGGGCCAGAATTTCCTAATTAGAGGGTTCTCACAGCTACATCTCTCAGGGGACTCTCCTGCTGTCTACCCGTTTATACATGCTGCTCTCCTCCTCTTCGTTAACTCTTTCTCTGCTCACCCAGGTGCCAGCACAGCCGTGCTACCACACTGCCAGCTGGTGGCCATTGACATAACATACCATACAACATATAAATTACACAGCATTATACATTCCCATATTTACATCAGACACAGACTACCCATGTGCCGGCAACTTCTGCAGGGGTGGACCTAGTCCTTACCCCCACTACATGACTACGCCTCCCCCTTGCCCTCCTGTACCTCATACACCAGCCTTGACCCTGTTGCAGTGCTGGGGACTTTCCTATGAGTGGTATCTGGCGACTACTTGCAGCCTATCTTCACCATCAGAGGCTCTAGTAAAAACATGGTAGTCATTTAGTTACGCCCCTGCATGGTAAGCCCAACCAGCAGCGCAGTTTCTCCACACCTACCAGCATTACAAAACCAGAATAAAAAGGGAAGAAGTTGTCTCGATGTTTGTATTGTGTATCTGGTGTAATATGGCGTGGGGTGGTAGCTGTGGGGAGGTAGTCATCTCTTACGCCCTGGAATGTTACATGAAGATGAGCGTCCTAGTTGGGTATGTGGACTTTTATTATGGGGGAGGGAGTGCGTTCCCTCTCCGATGTGATCGGGACCCCCATGACGTGATCACGGAGCCCGATTGTTGCCATTGTAACTTGAGGTCAAATGACAACTTCCAAGTTATCTGGCTATGGTGGCCTGTTAGACCATGCCAGGAGCATGATCTAACAGTCATTCTGTCACTGCACCACTGGCAGGTATAATTCATTGCAAAGCTTGTGCATTGCAATTAATTATATCAGCATTCACACCAATAAAAGTTAAAATCATATATAGAGACTAAGCAAAAAAATGAAAAAAAATATTTAAAAAAATCAGAAAATGAACAAAAAATGAAAAAATATTATACCAATAAATATCTATATATGTAAAAGAAAAAAAGAAAATACACATATTTGATATTGCTGCATCTGGAACTAGGCACCCCTTCAGTGCACAATGTAAAAAATATAGCAAAACGTACCAAATACTATGTCTTTTCATCATACAACTTGAGTAAAACGCAATCAAAAAGTCTATCTAATATATAAAGCTGAATGTGTGTGTGTGTGTGTGTGTGTGTGTGTGTGTGTACATCTGCACTGTCGCAGCTACAGCCACAAAATTTTGCACACTCACACGTCTGGACCCCGAGAGCGTCATAGGCTATGTTTTGATGGGAAATTTTAACCCCGCACTTTACAGTTATTCGCCAAAAAACCTGCCTCCATTAAAGCGAATGGAGCTGGGAGCCACAGTGCAGCCAGAACTTCAGAAGAATGCGCAGCCACGCCCTTATATAGAATGTTGGCGTGTCACAATGCAGCCAGGGAAAGAGACAGACACAGACAGGGAAAGAGGCAGACACAGACAGGGAAAGAGGCAGACACAGACAGGGTAAGAATCAGACATAGACAGGGTAAGAGACAGACACAAAGAGACAGACACAGACAAAGAGACAGACTGACAGGGAAAGAGACAGACACAAACAAAGAGACAGACACAGGGAAACAGACAGACAGGGAAAGAAAGGGAAAGAGACAGACAGGGTAAGAGACAGACAAAGACAGGTAAAGAGACAGACAAAGAGACAGACACAGGGAAAGAGACAGAGGGAAAGAGGGAAAGAGACAGACAGGGAAACAGAGGGAAAGAGACAGACACAGTCAGGTAAAGAGACAGACACAGACAAAGAGACAGAGACAGACACAGGGAAATAGACAGACAGGAAAAGAGAGGGAAAGAGAAAGACAGGGTAAGAGACAGACAGACAGGTAAATAGACAGACAAAGAGACAGACACAGGGAAAGAGACAGAGGGAAAGAGGGAAAGAGACAGACAGGGAAAGAGAGGGCAAGAGACAGACAGGGAAAGAGAGGGAAAGAGACAGACAGGGAAAGAGACAGACAGACAAAGAGAGAGAGAGAGAGACAGAGAGATATATACAGAGGGGGAGACAGACATTATAATTACATTTATATCTATTTGTTTTGTGGTGTTTGTGTGCAGAATACATTTTTGTTAATACATTCTATTTTGTTAACAGCAGTTATTAACCCAGGCGAAGCCGGGTAGTACAGCTAGTTGTAAATAAAGATGGTATAGCAGAAAACATCATCTAGTCCCACAAAAAACAAGCCACAATACAGCTCCGTCAGTGAAAAAATAAAAAATTATAGCTCTCAGAATACAGCAATGCAAAAAAATTCTATATATATATAAAATTATTTTTATCGTGTAAAAGCGTCAAAGCATAAAAAAAAACCTATATAAATGTGGTATCGCTGTAATCATATCGTTGTTTTATACCCATACCCATATTCGGAGACTGCAAATGGCTTTCCTTGTGCACATCACATCATGCAGTGAAGCAAGCCTGGGCGTTTTGGTCGTTGTTTCAGGACAAAATATCAGTGCACCTGCAATACTTGGCTTCACCGGTCAAGACTACAGACTTGCCTGCCCGTGCTGGCCATACTGTCTGCCTCAGCTGCACCTGACAGGACTAGAGACTCTGCCTACCTGTGCTGGCCATACTGTCTGCCTCAGCTGCACCTGACAGGACTAGAGACTCTGCCTGCCCATGTCGCGGGCGGAGGAGGGGACGCCGCGCTCTCCCACTGCTCGGGTCCGGCTGCCGCTGCTGCTGCGGCCTCTGCTGCTCGGTGGCTCGAGCGATGGGCCAGATCCCGGGGACTCGAGCGGCGCTCCTCGCCCGTGAGTGAAAAGGGGATTGGTTTTGGGGATTTATTGTTGTCCGTGACGCCACCCACGGTTGTGGTGATTGTGTGGACACCACCGCTGCTCTGTATAGGGATCCCGGGAGCGGTGACAGGGAGCAGCTTTGTTGTTATTCTTCCCCTCCGTGGGTAGGGGGGTTGGTTGTCCCGGGGCCCGGTGATGGGGTAGGGATGGATGGCAGGCCAGGTGTGGGGCCTGGTGAGGTGCAGGGTCGCGGGGGCAGCGCTGTGCCGCACGGCACGGTGGTACTCACTCAGCCTGAGACGTTGACACAGTTCTCGGTAAAACACACGGCTGGAAAGACGGTTCCCACGGACGGCTGCTGTTGCTTTTCCCCGGTAGTTGACGGTGACGGTCTCTGTCCCTGCACCTAGTGTAATGTTGGTAGCGATGGGTTCCCACCGGTAACCCGCTCCCCGACTTGGATATGGGCCGGAGGAGCCCCTCTGTGCCCGCAGGCGCTGGCCCTGAGAAACTGGTGCCTTGGCGGTGGCGGTGTCTCTCTCCTACGGTTGGACTGTTGCCTTCAATCGGGACTTAGTTGTTGGGAGACCCGGAGGTCCCCTTTACTGACGGATTTGGCAAATTCACAGCGACGCCTTGCCGGGATCCGAAAGGCCCCTGCCAATGGTGCTGGCTTCTCCTTGTATACCGGTCCGGTACCGCCGGGCCACCACCCGTCCACGGTCCTTTCGGTAACCTCCGATCAGCCTCTCCTGCAGACGGTCACCGCCGTCTGCTAACCTTGCTGTCTCAGTCCGGGGCACACACCCGGACCAACTTCAGGCTTTCCAAACTGTCACTTTCTCCTTCACTTCAACTCCTCTCACTTGCTCCTCTACCACTTCACTCTCACTTCAACTCTAATCTGACTTCCACTGCCTGGTTTTCCCGCCTCTAGGACTGTGAACTCCTCGGTGGGCGGAGCCAACCGCCTGGCCCACCCCCTGGTGTGGACATCAGCCCCTGGAGGAAGGCAACAAGGGTTTCTGGTTTAGCTTTGGTGTACCTATCCGGGGTGTAGGGTGTGGTGGTGTCATTAACTGTGACCCCTGGCTTGCCCAGGGCGTCACACCCGTGCTGGCCATACTGTCTGCCTCAGCTGCACCTGACAGGACTAGAGACTCTGCCTGCCCGTGCTGGCCATACTGTCTGCCTCAGCTGCACCTGACAGGACTAGAGACTCTGCCTGCCCGTGCTGGCCATATTGTCTGCCTCAGCTGCACCTGACAGGACTAGAGACTCTGCCTGCCCGTGCTGGCCATACTGTCTGCCTCAGCTGCACCCGACAGGACTAGAGACTCTGCCTACTTGTCCTGGCCGTAGTATCTGCCTCAGCTGCACCTGACAGGACTAGAGACTCTGCTTACTTGTCCTGGCCGTAGTATCTGCCTCAGCTGCACCTGACAGGACTAGAGACTCTGCCTACTTGTCCTGGCCGTAGTATCTGCCTCAGCTGCACCTGACAGGACTAGAGACTCTGCCTACTTGTCCTGGCCGTAGTATCTGCCTCAGCTGCACCTGACAGGACTAGAGACTCTGCCTACTTGTCCTGGCCATAGTATCTGCCTCAGCCATCCAGGCTGCACCTGTCAGCACTAAAGACTCTGCTTGCCTGTCCTGACCGTACTGTCCGCCTCAGCCGTCCAAGCGCACCTGTCAGCACTAACGACTCTGCCTGCCCGTCCTGACCATATTGTCTGCCTCAGCTATCCCGACTGCACCTGTCATTACTAGAGACTCTGCCTGCCTGTCCTGGCCATACTGTCTGCCTCAGTCATCCCTGGCTGCACCTGTCAGCTCTAGAGACTCTGCCTGTCCGTACCTGAGCCCATCCCTGTGCTGGGCGTCAGCTTTCACAGACCCGGTCACTATCCTGGAAGTGGAACCGGGCGTCTGCTTTGGTAGGCACTTAGTCAAGCACCTCCCACTAAAGGGTAAACCAGGGTCCCCCCCTGTGATCTAGTGGGTCCACTCCTACTTGGCCCCGCATCATCACCAGTGAGCATTACAGGTGTAGTTTGTAAAATGGGGTCACTTATGGGGGGGGGGTTCTGCTTTTCTGTCATGTTAGTGTAGCGCCCCTGACTACATCAGGGTGCTACAGGGAACTGCATCCTTTCTCTAGGCTGCAGGGCCTACCCCCCCCCCATGGTTCCAGGTTCCCAACAATCGGTGTCACCACCATCAGCACCACAAATCCCAACCACACCACACACCAAGACCTGTCAGACACACCAGTGGGTTGGTCAAGCTGGAATAGGGCCACCCACCTAGGGGTCAGGCAGACTGGTGGGAGGGATGGACTGGGAGTCGTAGCTCCCGGGGAGCTAGACCGAGGTTGGGTCGCAGACGGTGGTCCGGGACCAGAGGAGTCGGGGACCGGTAGCAGTGACATTGGAGAAGGGTGCGACGGACATAGTCTTGGAGGACTGTTGGCACCAGAAAACCCAAAATAACTGAGCGGTACCGAGCACGACGAGGTACAGGACCCTAGGTCAGGAACCGATTCAACGTTCTGATAATTAACCACCTGGGAGGGAGAGTATCTTCATGAACTTCCATAAGAGCTCAGAGATTGAAGGCATCAACACACCGCGGGGATAGGGTTTTCCAAACAAAGCAACCCACTGAAATCCCAAGTGCCAGCCATCAAGAGCACAGCTTCACTACACATAGTGAACGGGGCCCTAACAGCTTCAAGCCAAGGGGCCACAATAGACAACTAAATTGTGCACAGAGGCAGGCTCCGGATTACCAAGTGACACAGGTGGGAGCGGACCCCTGGACAATGTTGTTTTGCACAACAAATGATATAATCCAAATTCTACTTTTTTCATTTTCACGACTCAACATTATAAAATTCTGTGAAGCACATGTGGGTTTAAGACTTTCACCACACCTCCAGATAAATTCCTTGAGGGTTTTCAAAAATGGGGTCACTTGTGGGGTGGTTCCACTGTTTAAGCACATCAGAGACTCTACAAACCTGACATTTGCTCCATAATTCAAACATCGCTCCTTCCCTTCTGAGATCTTTCATACCCCCAAACAGTAGTTTTCCACCACATATGGGGTATCAGCATACTTAGGAGAAATTGCCCAAAAAGTTGTAAGGTTCATTTTCTTTTGTTACCCTTATGAAAATGAAAATATTATGGCTAAAGCAATTTTATTTGTGGGGAAAAAGTAACATTTTTATTTGTTCCTTGAACATTCCTTTAATTCTGGTGAAGTACCTCAAGGGTTAACAAACTTCTTGAATGTGATTTTGAGCACCTTGTGGGATGCCGTTTTCAAAATGTTGTCAATTTTGGGTATTTTCTGTCACATAGGATCCTCAAAGTCACTTCAAATGTGATGTGGTCCCTAAAAAAATTGTTTTTGTAAATTTTGTTGGAAAAATTAGAAATTGTTCGTAAACTTTAAACCCTTCTAACTTCGAAACAAAAAAAAAAGCTTCAAAAATGGTTCTTATGTATAATAGACATGTGGCAAATGTTATTTATTAATGATTTTGTGTGAGATAACTATCTGCTTTAAAGGCATAAAAGTTCAAGGTTTAAAAATTGCAAAATGTTCACATTTTTGGGCAAATTTTTGGTATTATCATAAATAAACGCAAATGAAATTGACGAAAATTTACCAGTAACATAAAAGACAATATTCAAGAAAAAAATACTTGTCAGAATAACTGGGATCTGTTGAAGCGTTCCAGAGTTATAACATTATAAAGTGACACTGGTCAGAATTGTAAAATTTGGCCCAGTCGGGAAGGTGAAACCAGGTGGAGGTGAAGGGGTTAAGGAACTCCCTTTCAGGCCTGTCACCTCTCTGAGTTGTAAACTCAGGGCCGTACTGCCAGGCGTTCTGTCTCCGGACCAATCTCAGTCGTTCCCTCTGCACTTCAGTTAATTTTCTCTCTCGATATCATGGATCATGCTATCTTCTCTTTGGTCTCCTCTCTTGTCAGGGACACCCACATCATGTGGCTCTACTCACTTGTCAGTACTGCCAGGCGTTCTGTCTCCGGACCAATCTCAGTCGTTCCCTCTGCACTTCAGTTCATTTTCTCTCTCGATATCATGGATCATGCTATCTTCTCTTTGGTCTCCTCTCTTGTCAGGGACACCCACATCATGTGGCTTTACTCACTAGTGAGTACTGCCAGGCGTCCTGTCTCCGGACCAATCTCAGTCGTTCCCTCTGCACTTCAGTTCATTTTCTCTCTCGATATCATGGATCATGCTATCTTCTCTTTGGTCTCCTCTCTTGTCAGGGACACCCACATCATGTGGCTCTACTCACTTGTCAGTACTGCCAGGCGTTCTGTCTCCGGACCAATCTCAGTCGTTCCCTCTGCACTTCAGTTAATTTTCTCTCTCGATATCATGGATCATGCTATCTTCTCTTTGGTCTCCTCTCTTGTCAGGGACACCCACATCATGTGGCTCTACTCACTTGTCAGTACTGCCAGGCGTTCTGTCTCCGGACCAATCTCAGTCGTTCCCTCTGCACTTCAGTTCATTTTCTCTCTCGATATCATGGATCATGCTATCTTCTCTTTGGTCTCCTCTCTTGTCAGGGATACCCACATCATGTGGCTCTACTCACTTGTCAGTACTGCCAGGCGTTCTGTCTCCGGACCAATCTCAGTCGTTCCCTCTGCACTCCAGTTAATTTTCTCTCTTGATATCATGGATCATGCTACCTTCTCTTTGGTCTCCTCTCTTGTCAGGGACACCCACATCATGTGGCTCTACTCACTAGTCAGACCTTAGGTCAGTAGCTACTGCATCTGCCCTCCTGACAGGAAACCGTCACTGTTCCCTCAGTCTAGCCCCTTCCACTCTGGGCTAGTCACAAAAATTATCTCTGTCTTTCCCTACTGTCAAGCAAAATACATTCTGTCACAAATATCAACATCGCAATATACCGTAGATTACACAATTTAACGATATTGATGTCTTCAAGCGTAACATAAGCAAAATGTCCATCATAAATTTCCCCTTCTTTTAATGATGGTCGTCCTTGACCATTCAGAAACCTGCAAGACACCAAACACTACACCACACACATATAAAATTCATCTCCCTCCCTCTTGGACCCAGCAGGAGCTCGCCTTCCGCCCAGCTGTTGATTGTCAGTATTCCCTTGGTGTTTAAATACCCATTCCTTCCTTTGGACTGGTGCTGGTGATATTTTCAGTTCCTTCAAGCCGAGGTTGCAAGTAGGTGGTTTGTTCTCTGTGGTATTGCTACTGAAAGCTCTGCTGATCTTCTATCTGAGTCATGTAAAGATAAGTAGTTCATGCTTTTGTCGCGGGCGGAGGAGGGGACGCTGTGCTCTCCCATTGCTCGGGTCCGGCTGCTGCTGTTGGTGGTGGCTCGAGCGGTGGGCTGGATCCCGGGGACTCGAGCGGCGTTCCTCGCCCGTGAGTGAAAGTGGGTGGTTTGGTTTAGGGATATTGTCCGTGACGCCACCCACGGTTGTGGTGAGGTTGGTGACACCACCGCTGCTCTGGACGGGGATCCCGGGAGCGGTGACAGGGAGCAGCTTAGATGTTGGTTCTCCCCTCCGTGGGCAGGGGGTTGATTGTCCCAGGGCCCGGTGATGGGGTAGGGATGGTTGCAGGCGGGTTACGGGGCCTGGTGAGGTGCAGGGTCGCGGGGGCAGCGCTGTGCCGCACGGCACGGTGGTACTCACTCAGCCAGTAATTCACACGGAGTCTCCGGTCAAACAAACGGCTGGATGGACGGGTCCCACAGACGGCTGCGGTGTTTTTCCCCTGACCCCAGGTTGGTAATGTAAGTCCTTTCCTTCACCTCCGTGTACGCTCCTCCTGCACTCCGGTTTCCAGCTGGCTCCCCGGTTCGGTACCGGACGGGCCACTACCCTGTCCCGGCTACCTACGGTTCCACCAAGACTGTCTTCCCGGCTCTTGCAGACGGCCACTACCGTCTGCCTCACTGGCTACACGAGGGCCCTTGGCTGCAACCTAGGCCCCAGTCTGCGTCTGCCTCTCTGCAGATCTCTTCTCTCTTCCTCTGCCTGGACTTGTCTGAGCTGGTTTTTGCCTCAGGCCAGCTAGACTCCTCGGTGGGCGTGCCTATCTGCTTGACTCCGCCCACCTAGTGTGTCTGTCTGAACCCGAGGGAAGAAATCAGGTCTCACTGGGGATGACTGCTGTGAACTGCTGGGGGGTGGGGGTGTGTGTGTTGTTACCTGTGGCCCCTGGCTTGTCCATGGCGCCACACTTTTCCCCCTGTGTCTCTTCTATAGTTGCTTAGTGGGCTTGACAAGGAGCTCATCCCATCCGTTCCCTATTTAAGGGTCAAGCACTAAGGATACCTAGGGTCAGGTATCTGGCTCGGCGCATAGGTGCGGAACCTATCTAGGGTGGTGAGGGACCTCAGGGCCCAGAACTAGGGATATCTATTGTCAGGTATCTGTGACGCCCTGGACTAGCCAGGTAGTCACATACATACCAACATACACAGCCCCCCCACCCCCCAGACAGTTACATTAGTCAGACAAAAACCCTTGTTGCCTCCCTCCAGAGTCGGATGTCCACACCAGGTGGGGCGGAGCCAGGCGGTTGGCCCCACCCACTGAGGAGTTCACAGACCTGGAGGCGGGAAAAGTGACAGTTGAGTCTAGGAGGTGAAAGTGAGAGGTCACGTACTGCGAGTGTCTGGGTTGGAGCCCAGGCACTGACAGCAAGGTTGGCAGATGGTGGTGGCCGTCTGCAGGAGTTGGTGGAACTCCGCAGAGCCGTAAGGACCGGGGTCGGGCGTCGGCCCGCCGGTACCGGACCGGGGAACGGAGTGAAGCTAAGCACACAGGCAGGGCCATCGGACCCCGACCAGGCTTGGAGCCGCCGACAATAGTCAAATCCGAATGTGACAGGAACCCCAGGGGTTTCCTAACAACCAAGTCCCGATTGAAGGCAACCGTCCGCACCGTGAGGATATACAGCCACCGCCACCGGCTAGAGATCCAAGGGCCAGCGCCTGCGGGCAAAACGGGCTCTTCCGGCACCTATACGCCGGGGAGCGGACTACCGTTGGGAAGCCAGCGGAGTCAACACAGTACACAAAGGTGCAGGGAGAGACAGCCACCATCACCTGTCCGGGGAGAGACACTGCAGCCGGCTGCGGGACTCGTCCATCCAGCCTTTTGGTTTATTGGAGACTTTGTGCATTTGTTGCTGAGTGAGTACACCAGTGCCATCCGGCACCGCGCCGCGCTGTCCCTGCAACCCTGCACCTCACCAACCCTGCCTCCCCGTCACACCACCAGGCCCCGGTACCACCCACCCCTACCCACGGAGGGGGAGAACAACATCCCAGCTGCTCCCTACCATCGCTCCCGGGATCCCCGTCACCAGCACCGGTGGTGCCCATCTTCACCACAACCCGTGGGTGGCGTCACGGACTAAATCCCCAAACAAATCACCCCCTTTTCACTCACGGGCGAGGAGCGCCGCTCGAGTCCCCGGATCCGGCCCACCGCTCGAGCCACCGAGCAGCAGCGCCGGACCCGAGCGTTAGCGAGCGCAACCCCCTGCCGCCCGCGACATATCCATCTTGGCACATAGATGTGGAACCTATCTAGGGTGGTGAGGGACCCCAGGGACCAGCGGTGGATTCAGTCAGGGGTCACCATCTGACCCTTCCCCAGACACAGGGTTTCCCTTCCCTTTCGCCGTGCGTATGGTACTTCCCCGTACCTAGCCTGACACCTACCAACTGATCATGGAGACTCACCTTATCTTCAGTGGAACCCACAAATTTGTAAAAGAGGTCATCAAACTATCAAATCCTTATTTTTTTTGTTTCCCAAAAAATATATTTTAATTTTCCTGCGTCACAAAAAGACAGCACAGACGAGGATACAAGCCATACATTTCTTCTGACTGGGGTGAAGAAGGAGTTAAGGCGATGGCATTGTCTGCCCGCTTCTTTCTTGTTGATTCAGTGGCTGCCTCCAAGACAGAAATGGTCACTCTCAAACTGAAGGAAAGAAAAGCCTTTTGAGGAGACGGGGCTATCCAGCGCAGGACCAACTTAGCAGCGGGTCACCCTGAGCAACCAACCAAGGGGTTTTTTTTATTCAACTATGAGAAAACTTTTTTCTATTCTTTGCCCCCCTTTCCTTCCCCTTCCTTTTTTTTCTTCTTTCCTTTCTCGTTACTTTAGATCTGTAGTGACCGGTTCATCTCAAGAGGCGATTGTGAAATGAAAGCGCGAGAACGTATCCTACAGCATCGGAGAGCCCGGAATTGGGAATTTTAGAGAGGTAAAATCGGTGAAGGGACTTTTACCATTTCCTAAAAGAAATCCGTCAGCGACAATTCAAGATTGTTTTTTTAATGGTAAACTGAATTTAAAGAGCACCAGAGCAAGCCTTACACCATCCAAGCACAAGGGATCGGTCCCCTTTTATTAACCCTTTTAATACCACTGGTAGAAATGGAATTATTGGACAAAAAAACCCCTTTGAAATTTAAAATTGATAATTTTTGTAAATGGTTATCTTTAACAGTTTTTCTAATCGCCCACAAAAGGTCTAGAGTATTCTACTCAATGCTGTCACATTAGGTCCAGCTGATTTCCACGCTAGGTACAGGGAACTACCAAGCGAATGGCAAAAGGGAAGGGAAGGGAATCCCTGTGTCTAGGGAAAGGGAAGATGGTGACCCCCTGACCAAACCTACTGCTGGTCCCTGGGGTCACTCACCACCCAAGATAGGTTCCGCACCTATGCACCGAGACGGATACCTGACCCTAGGTATCCCTAGTGCAGGTCCCTGGGGTCTCTCAACACCCTAGATAGATTCCACATCTATGCACCAGGCCAAATATCTGACCCTAGGTATCCCTAGTGCTGGTCCCAGGGGTCTCTCCCCACCCTAGATAAGTTCCACATCTATGCGTGGAGCCAGATACCTGACCCTAGTATCTCTACTGCTGGTCCCTGGGGTCCCTCACCCCCATAGATAGGTTGCGTACTTATGCACCGAGCTGGATACCCAACCCTAGGTATCCCTAGTGCTGGTCCCTGGGGTCTCTCACCACCCTAGATAGGTTCCGCACTTATGCGCCGAGCCGGATACCTGACACTATGTATCCCTACTGCTGGTCCCAGGGGTCTCTCACCCCTCTAGCTAAGTTCCGCACCTATGCGCCGAGCAGGATACCTGACTCTAGGTATCGCTAGTGCTGGTCCCTGGGGTCTCTTACCTCCCTAGATAGATTGCACACTTATGCGCCGAGCCGGATACCTGACCCTGGGTATCCCTAGTGCTGGGCCCTGCGGTCTCTTAACACCCTAGATAAGTTCCGCATCTATGCGCTAAGCTGGATACCTGACCCTAGGTATCCCTAGTGCTAGGCTCAAAATAGGGAACGGTTTGGATAAGCTCTTTGTCAACCATCTCTACACACTAGAGAATACACAAGGAGGACACACAGGGGGGAAATGCATGAGCTACTTATCCACAGATTACTCAGGTAAAAGTTCAGCAAAGTTTTCAGCAACGATACCCCCTGCTTGCAACCAAGGCTTGAATGAACTAAAAATATCACCAGCACCAGTCCAGAGAAGAAGTGGTATTTAAGCACCAAGAGAATACTGATGATCAGTAGCTGGGTGGAAGGCGAGCTCCTGCTGGGTCCAAAGGGAGAGAGATGAATCCAGCAGGAAAGCTACCTATACTAATGAATACTGACAGCAGGAAGAATAGGAAGTCAGGGAGCATTCTGCGCAGCCAAACGCTGTGACCTTCTATGGCCCGAAACCACATGACTGTCTGACACCTGTGACATGGATGTTATACATTAATTATAGACTTAGGGCTCAATTCATCAGTTGTGAGGGAGTGAGGGGGCTTTATTCAGTTTTATTTTTTTGTCTTGTGGTATTCGTAAGCTTTTTTTTTACATCAAATTTTTAAAAATGGCGCGTCCAGTTTATTACATTTTTGCACTTTATTTTTGTCTATTTATACTTTTACCACCTGTTTGGGGCAAAAAGTCACATTGTTTGCTAAAACTTTTGGCCAAAAATTACAGACGTACATAAAATCATTCCAAGGAGGGACTAAAGTACATTTGGGCAAAAAGCTAGAGAAGAATGAGCCGACAACATCTGGAAACACCAAACCTCATCCACAATGAAGTATATTTTAAAAAAAAAACAACAAACCCATAAAATGGTTTTAAAAATGGCACAAAATAAAAGAAAAATAAGGTGCAAATTGAAAACAGGCGAAAAACACCAAAAAACAAGGCAAAAAATAAAAGGAACCACAGATCCTAAGTTTTTGCATTTTTCACTAATAATTTCATATATAATATGTGATATTTTGTGCAAACTTTGGGGGGTTTGATTGCATGTAGGGGCATTAGAAGCAAAGTGGGGGTTGCAAACTGTCCCGAATTTACCAGGACTGTCCCAGATATTTAGACACAGTCCATGCAAATTTGGGGTGTCTGAAATCCCACCTAAAAGTGGACATTACGAGGTGGATAAGGGCTTGACGTTCTCCATAGGGAGAGGGTCAGGACATCTCCGTACATATAGATAGTCGGATAATCCTTCCAAAATTGTCAGGATCGGCTGACTTTCATTTCATTAGCACATCCAACTATTGCAATAGCAACTTGCGGCACTCCAGCTCTTGTGAGACTACAACTCCCAGTGCGGCCTGGCGGCTACAGTCTGACTTAAAGGGGTCTGTCCTATTGACACATTGCCTTTTATACTGTAGGTAACATATATGCACAGCTATGACTTTAAAATCAGACATAATCACCCATTTGCTGATCTATATACCGTATCATAGAGCGCCATCTAATGGCCGCTATTAGTCATTACAGTTTTCTTAAATCTGCAGGGCAGTCTGAAGGACTGCATTTTCCCTGGAAATTCCCTTTAAGATTATACCACATTGATATCTTATAATATTTTGGATTAATTTAACATGGAAAGGTAGCGATCTTGTCGTCCCAAAATAATGATGTATGAGATTCTTCTTTATATAGGTGGAACTTTGATTTATTAGCAAAATTTAGAAACTCTCTGCTTCTTGCAATAATCCAATAAAAGAACAGTGTAACAGATGAAACAACTGGTTTCATCAAAGTCACAACAAAATGCCACATTTACAGTCTCAGAATTATGTATCCCCTGAATAACAAGTGTCTATAGTTTTTAGAGCCCTTCTGGCTGTTGTAACCTGCTACAGATGTGGATAGGTCATGAATATGCTGTGATAGAACAAGCCCTGGAAAAGAAGATATTTTTGCCTTGTACAAACAAGGAAAAAGAATACAAAAAGATACAGTACAATTTCATTGAATGTTCCAAGAGATACAGCTGAAAGTAGAGTTCTCAAATACAAAGTAAAAAAAGGCCATGCTACCTGGATGCTACCAGAAAGAGGCCACCAGATGCCCTTTGAGAAAGGTGGTCAAATACCCTATATTCTGTAAAGCCATGAAACATAACTTAAACCTTTTGGGCTTATGGATCAGTGGCGTGTCTACAAGAAGAAGAATGAAGTATATGATGAAAAGCAACTTGTTTACAGGGAAGCATGGTGGAGACTTGATAATGCCTAAAGAGAAGCATGATGGAAGTTTGGTGATTTTTACACTGAGGAATTGTGGTGGTTTGGTGATGCCTGCATTGAAGCGTGGCAGAGATTGTGTGATGCCTACAGTGAAGCTTGGCGATCGCTCAGTGACGCCAACAATGAAGCATGGCGGGGGTTCAGTAATGTCTATAGTGAAGCATGATGGAAACTCAGTTATTCTTACACTGAAGAATTGAAAATGTAATGTAAACTTTTTGGGCTTATGGATCAGTGGTGTGTCTAGAAGAGGAAGAATGAGGTGTATGCTGAAAAGCAACCTGCTTACATGGAAGCATGACGGAGAATTGGTGAGACCTAAAGAGAAGTAGGGTGGAGGCTCAGTGATTCTTACACTGAAGAATTGTAGAGTTTTGGTGATGCCTACAGTGAAGAATGGTGGAGATTCGCTGATGCCTACAGTGAAGCTTGGCGGTCGGTCAGTGATGACATCAGTGAAGTATGGTGGTGGTTCAGTAATGTCTATAGTGAAGCATGGTGAAGGTTTGGTGATGCCTGCAGTTAAGCATGGTGGTAGCTCATTGATATCTATAGAAAAGCATGACGGAGATATGGTTATGCCTACAGTGAAGCATGGCAGTAGCACAGTGATCTCTACAGATAAGCATGGTGAAGGCTTGGTGGTACCTACAGTTAAGCATGGCAGTAGCTCTCTGATGTCTACAGAGAAACATGACAGAGACTTGTGGATACCTACAGTAAAGCATGGTGGTGGCTCAGTGATGTCTACAGAAAATCATGGTGAAGGCTCGGTGATTCTTATACAGATGAATTTTAGTGGTTCAGGAATGCCTACAATGAGGCATGGTGGTGGCTCATTAATGTCTACTGTTAGTAATGCTTTTGCCTCAGTGATGGTCTGGGTTTGTTTTGCTTCTTCTGGTACTGGAAAATGAGGACAGACCTCCAGCTGAAAATTATTGTGGAGCAGAGAGGCACTGGCTCCCTGCCCCAAAATATTTATTCATGTCACAGGGCTATCAGAGGTCCAAAGCAGCAACGTAGGATGTTGGCATCCCATTGCAAGCAGCACAATGCAGTCATAGCATTGCCACAAAGTTTAGGACACCAGGAGAGACTATACACAGTATGGTCAGTATATAGAATATGTATCACCGGCATGGAATAAAGCCAGGAGTGGGTATATATAGCGGAAGGGCATGATAACAAAATGCTGCAGCTGTGATTAAGACTAAGAGTAATCTCAGCCAGCAGGAAAAAAGTTCTTAACCCCTTCAGCATCCAAAGATAGTAAATCTACTCCAGTACAAGATGTAAGCTGCGGACGTGATACACTCGTAACAGTATTTTTAAGTAACAATATGGTGATAATATTTGTTTTTTGATAACTCTATGACTGAATTATTTAGAATTTTTTTATTAATCAGTTCTATATATTAATTAAATATACCTATATTATTTTTTTTTTTTTTTACGGGGGTCGAAAATTGGTCTTTATGGACCCTAGCAACAGCAATGGGGTCCATGCATCTGAGAAAATGTTGGTGAAGGTGGGGAACCCAGAACTAAATTGTGCTTTGGGGCCCATATGGCCAAAATTCTGCCATTGCAAGGATACCTCAAAGCCCACCAAGGCTTAGCTTCAGAAGTCCTGGAAAATTCTGGAGTGGCCATCACAGTTGCCCATCTTGAACCCCATGGAAAATTTTGGGTGGGATTTGAAGAAGGTGGCTGCAGCACACAAACTATGAGCATTATTGAAGTGGAGGACATTAGTCATGAGGACTGGTCTAAGATTCCACAGGAACACTTCCAGAAGCTGGTGTCTGGCTATGGATCATGTTTATATCAGGTCATAACAGCCAGAGGTGCCCTAATAAGTATCAAAGACGCTGGTCATGAAGGTGGTCAATGAAAGTTTTATTAGGTAGTGAATTTGAGGAAACCACTTGTTTGCCCTATAAAAATCTAGTCTTTCTACCCAACTAGGTGTAGCCCTCAAGAAGATTGTAAGTTTATATAGGGTATAGGGGCAGCAAGTGAGATTAGTGGACCCACTGGACCACAGGGAGGACCCGGGCTTACCCTTCAGTGGGAGGGGTTTAACTAAGCACTCGCCGCGGGGCAGAACGCCGGGTACCACTCCCAGGGCAGTGACCGGGACTGTGGCAGCTGACCCCCAAGACAGGAAACGGACTCAGCTACAAACACAGATGTAGGCAGGTACCGGTGGGATGACCAAGGCAGACAGACAGGTGGGTATGGACAGGTATGGTGGGCATGGCAGGGATAGACAGGTACAGGGTAACGGACACAGGCGTAACGGGATAGGAACACAGGAACCTGACTACTAGCTAGCAGCAGACTGGAATACTAACTGAAGGTGTTGCACAGGCACCTCTCCTAATGGGAGGGTGCCTTAAATACGCAGAGGCATTTCCTGGAAATGACCTGCCGGCCCTTTAAGAGGAGGGCCGGTGTACGCATGTGTGTCTTAGGTGCACGCAGCATGTATTAGGGTCCGGGAGGGAAGGGAGACAGCAGCACACGTGGATGGCCAAGGAACTGTAGGGGAGGACGTGACCCGGCTGGGGCGATGAGTAAGTCGGCGTCTCTGCAGAGACACCGACGCTACAAAGATATCCATAGGAAACAGTTCAATACCACGCCCACTTGGCTATCAAGACTAGATTTATATACAGATAAGAAGGGGCGATATCTCAGGAATGGAGAGGAGCAGGAACAAAAGAAAAACATCCCCGGATTCAGGAGAACAGCGGCATTTACACCGGGTTACATATGACATATTTAAGCCAAGGGGCAAGTCCTCTTTACATGGATTTATGTCATATTGGTAGATTATGCCGTCATTTTGTGGTCATGGGGGCTTAACTCGGGGACCCTCACAGATCCTGGGACGCAGATGGCTTTGTGGGCCCAATATATTGTTTTTGCATAGGGGCCGATTTGTGTCTGTGTCCACCAGTGGCCAAGAACATCTATGTTCTGGGACTGTCTCGAAAGTATGAGGGACCCAGCGATGGCCACTTGTACTCTGGACCTGTCATAGTGAGAGTGGTCTCCATTATCATTGGGCCCCCTCCTGGTTGAGGAGGTCTTTACTTCATTTTGGTATTGCCGTTATGCTGTATCACAGGCAATAATTCCCCGCGGACCGGGAAGCCAAAATAGACACACAACCCCTCCTCCATCTCTTAAATCATCCATGATGGTGGCTAAAAGCATCACCCATAAACTTTGTGTTTCCGATGTGACTTGTTTGTGTCATATAACGAGGCCTCGCCGCCTACATTAACATTGCATCAAGGACACAGACCGACAGGCATGTCAATAACGGAGCGAGTGCGCCCATTAATCAGGAGGAAGTGTTGGAGAAGTTTGGCCGTTTTCCCCGCTCTACATTAGTCAGTGGATCATTAAATGTGATCAATCAATAACCATAAACTGTAAATTATCTAAATTGCTGGAGTTGAGAGGAAAGTTGAGAACAACGGAACATTAGGAAAAAGGCAAAGTCACAAACACACAATTACATCAGGAAGACGAGGAGATGAAGACTATGATAACTTGGATCCATGTCGATTGGATTAAGCATCTGGAAATATGAAAGGTGCATCATCATTAAATATAAGTGATGATGGTACATAATATTTACACATCGCTAAAAAGTTGCGTACCTATATACGTAACTTACATTACTGATCCTGAGTTGCATCCTGTATTATACTTCAGAGCTGCACTCACTATTCTGCTACTGCAGTCACTGTGTACATACATTACATTACTTATCCTGTATTGATCCTGAGTTACATCCTGTATTATACTCCAGAGCTGCACTCACTATTCTGCTGGTGCAGTCACTGTGTACATACATTACATTACTTATCCTGTACTGATCCTGAGTTATATCCTGTATTATACTCCAGAGCTGCACTCACTATTCTGCTGGTGCAATCGCTGTGTACATACATTACATTACTGATCCTGAGTTACCTCCTGTATTATACTCCAGAGCTGTTCTCAATATTCTGCTGGTGCAGTCACTGTGTACATACATTACATTACTGATCCTGACTTACCTCCTGTATTATACTCCAGAGCTGCACTCACTATTCTGCTGGTGCAGTCACTGTGTACATACATTACATTACTGATCCTGACTTACCTCCTGTATTATACTCCTGAGCTGCACTCACTATTCTGCTGGTGTAGTCACTGTGTACATACATGTCACGCTCCCCGGGTCCCCTGTGCTGCCCTCCGGCTCACCTGTCACGCTCCCCGGGTCCCCCGTCTCGCTTCCCGGTTCCTTGGTCCGGTCACCGCCGCTCCCCGCTCTCCAGCACCCCTTGCCAGCGCGTCCCCAGCGTCCTGGTCCCCGCACCCGGCGTCCGTCGGCTTCACAGCCCCATCCTGGCCCTGCTGCTTCCTCCTCGCAGCTTCCTGCTCTGGCTTCTGGCACTCGGGCAGCGCGCATGCGCATTAGGGCGCGCGCGCGGTCATTGACCCTTTCTTAAAGGGCCAGCGTCCATTAACAGGAAATGATGCAAAACAGGTACAGGGTATAAAGGGGGTTTATGTCCAAGGGGGCGGGGCCTGATCTTCGTGTTTCTTAAGCTAGGAGTCAGGTCTCCTGGTGTATATGTGTATATACTCACCTATCTCTCTTGTAGAGCCGTGCCTGCCTCGCCATCCGGTCCAGACCGAATCCCGAACCCCGAACGCAGTCCATCTGCCATCCTGACAGTCCGTACCATCTCGGATCCCTGCGGTGACCTGTCATCTCGCTCCAAAGGTTCCGGACCCCGCCTGACATCTTCTCGGCTTCCGAACCTGAGCTGCGTCACCCGGACTACCACCAGTGACTCCGTAGTCCCAGGGACTTCTCCGTTATACTCCAGTGCACGGACTGTTCTGCTGCCTATAGTGCTCCAGCTACCGGACCCCTTACCACCATCTAGGAGTTCGGCCCAGTGGATCCACCTCCTGGGTCTGCCCGTCCACCTGGCCCTGACAATACATTACATTACTGATCCTGACTTACCTCCTGTATTATACTCCTGAGCTGCACTCACTATTCTGCTGGTGCAGTCACTGTGTACATACATTAGATTACTGATCCTGAGTTACCTCCTTTATTATACTCCAGAGCTGCACTCACTATTCTGCTGGGGCAGTCACTCAAATCAAATCAAATAAGCTTTATTGGCAGGACCAAATACAAATTAGTTTTGCCAAAGCAAGTGTACATTAGGGGCTGGGGCTGTGGGAATGGTGGGTAGGGACCATAGTAAGGATGGATGGGGCACGTCCAGGGTGGGGACGTTGGGGGCTATGGAAGTCCATGGCTTATGATGGGACATATCCAGGGTGGGGACTGTAGGAGGGATGGATGGGGCACATCCAAGGTGGGGTCTGGGGGGGTGCCACATCTAGGATGGGGGGCTATGGAAGTCCATGGCTTATCATAGTTCTCTTTCTCGAAGTCTATGACATTCGCTCACATACCGCGCTGCTATCTCCACTGTACATGGTGTACATACATTACAATACTAATCCTATACTGATCCTGAGTTACATCCTGTATTATCCTCCAGAGCTGCACTCACTATTCTGCTGGTGCAGTCACTTTGTACATACATGATCCTGAGTTACATGCTGTATTATACTCCAGAGCTGCACTCGCTATTCTGCTGGTGCAGTCACTTTGTACATACATGATCCTGAGTTACATGCTGTATTATCCTCCAGAGCTGCACTCACTATTCTACTGGTGCAGTCACTTTGTACATACATGATCCTGAGTTACATGCTGTATTATACTCCAGAGCTGCACTCACTATTCTGCTGGTGCAGTCACTGTGTACATACATTACACTACTTATCCTGAGTTACAGCCTGCATTATACTCCAGAGGTGCACTCACTATTCTGCTGGTGCAGTCACTGTGTACATACATGATCCTGAGTTACATGCTGTATTATACTCCAGAGCTGCACTCTATTTTTTGTTTTCTAATATTCCCAATATAATTTTGGTTTTCGTCCCCTTTATACACTCAGGTCGACTAAGAAAGCATAGAAAAAAATTTCCAAGCCCCAAATTTTATCCCTCAGGAGCAGAATTCCCGTCCCCTTCCCCCCTCTCCTAAAGTTTGACAAACAACGTGAAGGTAGAAGTCTTTGAAAAAGAACAACATTCATCAAACAGCTCATTAGTGCCACATCATAAAAGAAAGGCCCAGCGGCAAGTTAAGGGTCTCCATGAAAGTAGCATGAAAAAAAAATGAAAAAGAACTGCTGCTGTCTGCTTACTTGGAAGAAAGAAAAAAAAAAACATGAAAAACTGTCTAAACGCTCCCAACTAAAGGCCAGACTCTCCATTCAGCCCGGAGAGAAAAGCCCCTCTCAATCCTCCTACTGTTGACCATATAATAAAATCAGAGGAAACGCTTTTGATGTCGCTTGGCACATACCGCATGTGAATTGAGGGGCAATGGACTGGTTAAATTGCTATTTACATTTCCAGCTGTTTTACCAGCAATTTCCCCAACTTAATGGCCATTTAAGCTTTTTAAACAAGAAAATAGCTATTCTGCTCTGTGGCTATTTCATCCCCGCGCCTATTGTGGCTTCCTCCCCATCCCCTCTCGCCGCTGACCCTTTTGACACTGTGTCCTCTCTCCTGCATTATGAGATCCCATAGCCGATTCTCTAGGTCCGGGCCTCCTGGACGGCGTAATCCATAATTATCCCGTTAAATATGGCTAGGAATGGAGCCAAAGAGAAAATAAAATACAATTTATTCCTGCCGGCTGAGTCTATGAAATGCGTGTTCCTCGGTAAGAAAAAAGAAAAAGTGAAGACCCTAAATCACCCTATTACAAGTCTTAGTTTTCGGGAACATCTGGGTGACAATGGTGTGGCCACCATTAAGAGTGCCTTGTCGTTAGTTACATTATGTGATTTTGGAAACTTTTGAAACGCATCATCTGTATTCATTTTTTACAAAATTTTTGGGGAGAAAAAAAGAGTTTGTCCACTGCCATATCAATACCAATGGATAAGGCCCTCAGATCTGGTGGCAGTTAATCTAGTTCAGATGATGAGTGTGCCAAAGAGAAGAAGGGACGGATAATTATCCTTCCTGGGTGTGCCAAAGAGGAGCAGGGACGGATGATTAACGTTCCTGGGTGTGCCAAAGAGGAGCAAGGATGCAGGATTGAACTTCCTGGGTGTGCCAAAGAGGAGCAAGGATGGAGGATTATCTTTCCCGGGTGTGCCAAAGAGGAGCAAGGATGGAGGATTATCCTTCCCGGGTGTGCCAAAGAGGAGCAAGGATGGAGAATTGAACTTCCTGGGTGTGCCAAAGAAAAGCAGAGATGGAGGATTGTCCTTTCTGGGTGTGCCAAAGAAAAGCAGAGATGGAGGATTGTCCTTTCTGGGTGTGCCAAAGAGGAACAGGAATGGAGGATTGAACTTCCTGGGTGTGCCAAAGAGGAGCAAGGATGGAGGATTGAACTTCCTGGGTGTGCCAATGAAAAGCAGAGATGGAGGATTGTCCTTTCTGAGTGTGCCAAAGATGAGCATGGACAGAGGATTGTCCTTCTTGGGTGTACCAAAGAGGAGCAGGGATGGAGGATTGAAATTCCTGGATTTGCTGAAGAGGAACCGAGACAGACAATTGTTTTTTCTGGGTGTGCCGAAGATGAGCATGGACAGAAGATTGTCATTCTCTGGTGTTCCAAAGAGGAACAGGGATGGAGGATTGTCCTTTCCAAGTCTGCTGAACAGGAGCAAGGACAGAGGATTGTCCTTCCCGGATGTGCTAAAGAGAAGCAGAGACAAAGGATTGTCCTTCCCAGGGGTGCTGAAGAGGAGCAGGGATGGAGCATTGAACTTCCTGGGTGTGCCAAAGAGAAGCAGAGACAGAGGATTGTTTTTTTTCCAAGTGTGCTGAAGAGGAACAGGGACAGAGGATTGTCCTTTCTGGGTGTGTCGAAGATGAGCATGGACGGACGATTGTCTTTCCCAGGGGTCCCGAAGAGTAGCAGGGATGGAGAATTGAACTTCCTGGGTGTGCCAAAGAAAAGCAGAGATGGAGGATTGTCCTTTCCGAGTGTGCAGAAGATGAGCATGGACAGAGGAGTGTCCTTCTTGGGTGTACCAAGAGGAGCAGGGATGGAGGATTGAAATTCCTGGGTTTGCTGAAGAGGAACAGAGACTGACAATTGTCTTTTCTGGGTGTGCCGAAGATGAGCATGGACAGAAGATTGTCCTTCTCTGGTGTGCCGAAGAGGAACAAAGATGGAGGATTGTCCTTTCCAAGTGTGCTTAAGAGGAGCAAGGACAGAGGATTGTCCTTCCTGGATGTGCTAAAAGAAGCAGAGACAAAGGCTTGTCCTTCCCGAGTGTGCCAAAGAGGAGCAGAGACAGAGGATTGTCCTTTCCAGGTGGGCCAAAGAAGAGCAGGGATAGAGGATTGTCCTTTCCAAGTGTGCTGAAGAGGAGCATGGACAGAGGATTGTCCTTTCCAGGTGGGCCAAAGAAGAGCAGGGATAGAGGATTGTCCTTTCCCGGTGGGCCAAAGAAGAGCAGGGATGGAGGATTGTCCTTTCCAAGTGTGCTTAAGAGGAGCAAGGACAGAGGATTGTCCTTTCCAAGTGTGCTGAAGAGAAGCAGCGACAGTGGATTGTCCTTCTCTAGTGTGCCGAAGAGGAACAGGGATGGAGGATTGTCCTTCCCGGATGTGCTAAAGAGAAGCAGAGACAAAGGATTATCCTTTCCTGGGTGTGCCAAAGAGAAGCAGAGACCGAAGATTGTTTTTTTCCAAGTGTGCTGAAGAGGAACAGCTACTGAAAACTCGTTCTATCAGTCAGCGTAGGGGTAAACAGCAATCAATTTACAATTTGCCATTGGCAACTAAAGCCCTAAACTAAAGACTGATCTATTTAAAATTTAACTTTTATTTCATTATTTAAGATATGAGGACATACAAATTAAAACCACTGAACATTGTGGTCTATCTCTAATTGGTATAGATGATCATTCCTTATGGAGACGTTTCTGATCCAGACAAAGGTCTGAAAGTCATCTCTATATCATTCCTGTCATAAGTGACCACTAATGTTTGCTATTTAAAAGACATAAAGCAGTAGCCTCCCCAACATGTTTCACCACACTGGCGTCATCAGGGGGCTGAGGCTAATACTGACTTACTCTGTATTGAAGGACCTTTTATAGTCTAAGCTATATACTGATGTCGCGGGCGAAGGAGGGGACGCTGCGCTCTCCCACTGCTCGGGTCCGGCTGCTGCTGCGGCTGCTGCTCGGTGGTGGCTCGAGCGGTGGGCCGGATCCCGGGGACTCAAGCGGCGTTCCTCGCCTGTGAGTGAAAAGGGGGATTTGATTGTGGGGATTTGATATTGTCCGTGACGCCACCCACGGTTGTGGTGATATTGGTGACACCACCGCTGCTCTGGACGGGGATCCCGGGAGCGGTGACAGGGAGCAGCCTGGATGGTAGTTCTCCCCTCCGTGGGTAGGGGGTTGGTTGTCCCGGGGCCCGGTGATGGGGTAGGAATGGATGGCAGACAGGTTACGGGGCCTGGTGAGGTGCAGGGTCGCGGGGGCAGTGCTGTGCCGCACGGCACGTTGGTACTCACTCAGCCAATGATGAAGACACAGTTCTCGGTAAAACACACGGCTGGATGGACGGGTCCCACAGACGGCTGCGGTGTTTCTCCTCCCGGCAGGTTGATGGTGACTGCATTTCCCTGCACCTGTGTAAAGTGTGTACGGTTCCAATGGGTTCACACCGGTAACCCGCTCCCCCAGCTTGGGTGTGGGCTGAAGGAGCCCCTTTTGCCCGCAGGCTCTGGCCCTGGAAACTTTAGCCTTGGCGGTGACTGTGTTTCCCTCTAACGGTTGGACGGTTGCCTTCTGTCGGGACTTGGCTGCTGGGAAACCCAGGAGGTTCCCTTCGCTAACGGATTTGGCAAATTCACGGCGACTCCTAGCCTTGCCGGGGTCCGTAAGCCCCTGCCGGATGGTGCTGGCTTCTCTTTGCGTACCGGTCCGGTACCGCCGGGCCACTGCCCGTCCACGGTCCTTACGGTTAGCTCCAATAGGCCACTCCTGCAGACGGTCACCACCGTCTGCCAACCTTGCTGATCCGTCCGGGCCACACACCCAGACCAACTTCAGGCTACTCTTTTACCACTCTCCTCTTCTCACTCCTCAACGGATCTGCCTGCTTCTCCTGCCTCCAGGACTGTGAACTCCTCGGTGGGCGGGACCAACCGCCTGGCCCACCCCCTGGTGTGGACATCAGCCCCTGGAGGAAGGCAACAAGGGTTTTTGTCTGACTTTGGTGTGCCTGACCGGGAGTGTGGGGTGTGCTGGTGTAGTTACCTGTGGCCCCTGGCTTGTCCAGGGCGCCACACTGACAGCAGTATGAGCCAATAGTAATCAGTGTCATTCAGTGTGAGGAGAAAGAAAAGCCTGTCCTATTGAGAGGAGTGTAACCTCCCCTCACACGCCACAAGCTGATTCGTTAGTTCAACTGTCTGTTAAAACGTTGCTTGTATATTGGCCAAATCTATCTGACACTATATTCCCAATAAGTTACCAAATCTTATGATCTAATCGCCATATTAGGACTTTGTCCAATGAATAAATTCTTATCATAGCATCAGGGATCGATCCCGATCTTCCACTGCTGATGTAATCGCATTTACGTGATATAGAGATAACTTTCAGACCTTTGTCTGGATCAGAAACTTCTCCATAAGGAATGATCATCTATACCAATTAGAGATAGACCACAATGTTCAGTGGTTTTAATTTGTATGTCCTCATATCTTAAATAATGAAATAAAAGTTACATTTTAAATAGATCAGTCTTTAGTTTAGGGCTTTAGTTGCCAATGGCAAATTGTAAAGATATCAATTCGCAATTTAGCAATTTATTTAAAATCTTTAAAAAGCAGACCAGAGCATGGTGGGAGATAGCTAGTCTGGAGACATATTTGACAAAGAGAATTGTTTATAGGGGACTAAGGCTACAGATAGCCCCCAATACACACAGGGAGAACGTTGAATTTATGAAAGGATGGGAGGATTTATTAACAGATAACTCCCTTAGAATGATGAATTATCTCCTGGAATTTGAAAAGAAAAATCTAAATAAAATCAATGAGCAGCTCGAAAAAGAGATCATAAATATACAACAATTCTCATCACAGCCTGATTTTCACAGATTAGAAAAAAATATCGAGACAGTCAAAAAAGAAATTAAAGAACGTAAACATCAAAAATGCATAAGGGATTTGACTGACTTTGAGAGGGGTGAAGTATATACAGTGCCTACAAGTAGTATTCAACCCCCTGCAGATTTAGCAGGTTTGATAAGATGCACATAAGTTAGAGCCTGCAAACTTCAAACAAGAGCAGGATTTATTCACAGATGCATAAATCTTACAAACCAACAAGTTATGTTGCTCAGTTAAATTTTAATAAATTTTCAACATAAAAGTGTGGGTCAATTATTATTCAACCCCTAGGTTTAATATTTTGTGGAATAACCCTTGTTTGCAATTACAGCTAATAATCGTCTTTTATAAGACCTGATGAGGCCGGCACAGGTCTCTGGAGTTATCTTGGCCCACTCCTCCATGCAGATCTTCTCCAAGTTATCTAGGTTCTTTGGGTGTCTCATGTGGACTTTAATCTTGAGCTCCTTCCACAAGTTTTTAATTGGGTTAAGGTCAGGAGACTGACTAGGCCACTGCAACACCTTGATTTTTTCCCTCTTGAACCAGGCCTTGGTTTTCTTGGCTGTGTGCTTTGGGTCGTTGTCTTGTTGGAAGATGAAATGACGACCCATCTTAAGATCCTTGATGGAGGAGCGGAGGTTCTTGGCCAAAATCTCCAGGTAGGCCATGCTATCCATCTTCCCATGGATGCGGACCAGATGGCCAGGCCCCTTGGCTGAGAAACAGCCCCACAGCATGATGCTGCCACCACCATGCTTGACTGTAGGGATGGTATTCTTGGGGTCGTATGCAGTGCCATCCAGTCTCCAAACGTCACGTGTGTGGTTGGCACCAAAGATCTCGATCTTGGCCTCATCAGACCAGAGAACCTTGAACCAGTCTGTCTCAGAGTCCTCCAAGTGATCATGAGCAAACTGTAGACGAGCCTTGACATGACGCTTTGAAAGTAAAAGGTACCTTATGGGCTCGTCTGGAATGGAGACCATTGCGGTGGAGTACGTTACTTATGGTATTGACTGAAACCAATGTCCCCACTGCCATGAGATCTTCCCGGAGCTCCTTCCTTGTTGTCCTTGGGTTAGCCTTGACTCTTTGGACAAGCCTGGCCTCAGCACGGGAGGAAACTTTCAAAGGCTGTCCAGGCCGTGGAAGGCTAACAGTAGTTCCATAAGCCTTCCACTTCCGGATGATGCTCCCAACAGTGGAGACAGGTAGGCCCAACTCCTTGGAAAGAGTTTTGTACCCCTTGCCAGCCTTGTGACCCCACGATCTTGTCTCTGATGGCCTTGGAATGCTCCTTTGTCTTTCCCATGTTGACCAAGTATGAGTGCTGTTCACAAGTTTGGGGAGGGTCTTAATTAGTCAGAAAAGGCTGGAAAAAGAGATAATTAATCCAAACATGTGAAGCTCATTGTTCTTTGTGCCTGAAATACTTCTTAATACTTTAGGGGAACCAAACAGAATTTTGGTGGTTTGAGGGGTTGAATAATAAATGACCCTCTGAATAAACTTTTCACAATTTAAAAAAAAAAAAATAAAAAAGAAATAACATTCTTTTTTGCTGCATTTCACACTTCCAGGCTGAGCTACAGTCCAAATGTCACAATGCCAAGTTAATTCCGAATGTGTAAGCCTGCTAAATCTGCAGGGGGTTGAATACTACTTGTAGGCACTGTAGGTTTGGGAGAAGGTTTACAAGACAGAATAAATCACGACAGACAGACCTTTCCGAGACTGACTTTTCGGAATCAGACAGCTCCACAGGTGGTAATTCCAATAGAAATCCCTCCAAACGGAAGGGTGGTCCAAATAGAATCAACAAGGAGAGGAAAAGCTCTTTTTCTAGATCATGGACAGCAGAACGAATCGGAAAAAATCGCGATCTGTCAAACAGCAATTCCTTCTTCTTTTTATCATCTGTTTCACAAACCTTGAGAGGAGAGACACAAAACACACAGACTGTCTCCGCCCCTGGGAATATGACATCTATCCCAAATGTGACTATCCCGTCACAGAGTGGAACACTAAATCAGGTGCAAAATCTACCTGGTCCAATACAGACCCCGGTCGCTTTTGGAAATATATCTACTGTTCCAAGTGTGAGGGGCTTGTTACAAAATGTAACCCACGGTCAAATGCCGATGCAAAATGGTCTGGTCCAGAATACTCTCCAAACAGGAGATGTAACACAATTAAATACGACCACGAGGGTGGGAAATGTACAACTAACTACAGGTCAGTTACAACAGGCTATGCTCCCCCAGAGTATACCCCAACAGAGTATGGTAAATTTAATAGCAACCCCACAAACGAGCACGAGCGAGATGATGTTGACAAATCAGTCTTTTTTGGGGCGATAGCTGATAGCACAACAGATACAGTGATGCCACCAGAAAGAGACTTGCAAATTTTTAACCTATCATCAATTGAACTGGAAGAGACATATACGCGGTTATTGAAAAAAGGATTATCTTTCACACCAGTTCCTAAATATGATCCATTTATGTGGACAAAGGATTTAAATCTTTTTGCAAGAAGGCTGGCACTACATAAGTATCACACAATAAAAAATAGGGACCCTGTGATGATGAAAGAGAAAGAGGATGAAGCAATCAGAATCTTGGAAAGTCTAGAGGAGGGTAATGATGGGAATATGAATGAGCTTGTACCCCCATTCTCATCATTAAAACCAAAAAGCAAGAATACTCCTCCTTTCTCCCAATATCATAATATTGACACCTTTGTAAATATGGTAGGAGAGGATTTTAAAAAAATCAACCGTAGAATACATTACCCCCTAAAAAATCTCAGTACATCTGAACAAAGAGCTCTGAATGACCTTGAAGACCTAGAGGAGGTTACTATAAAGGGTTCAGATAAAGGGGGTAATATTGTCCTGATGGATACGACTGACTATGTGAAAATGGCAAGGAAACTACTGGATGATAAGAAAACCTATAAGACTCTGAGTGCGGATCCTACTGATAAATATCTTTCAGATCTACAGGCCCTGTTGAAAGTTGCGCTATCGGCATCATTGATCTCTGAGGATGAATATAAAGAGATGTATAATCCTCATCCCACTTTGGCCACGTTCTATGCACTTCCCAAAGTGCATAAGAACGTGGTCCCAATACCCGGCAGACCGATTGTCTCGGGTAATGATTCCCTTACAGAGGGCGCCAGCAGGTATATAGATGAACTATTATCCCCATTTGTACAGGTGTTGCCATCCTTCATCAGGGACACAAAAGATCTTGTCCTAAAGTTGCGTGGCCTCAATGTTTCAAAGACAACCATTTTGACTAGCTTGGACGAAGAAGGGCTATATAGTAACATCGATCATGAATTGGGAATAGGAGCAGTTGCCCACTTCCTAGCAGCAAAGGGAAAACAATTCACACCTCACAATGAATTTTTGTTATCACTTTTGCGTTTTGTTCCGACGCACAATTTCTTTACCTTTGGCGGTACCCTATATCATCAGATCAGGGGTACCGCCATGGGTACAACTTGTGCGCCTACTTTTGCAAATTTATTTTTAGGGTGGTGGGAGGATGTTTTTGTGTTTTCTGAGGATTTGAGTTTTTACACCAGTCACATTTTATTTTGGGGTAGGTACATTGATGATGTACTTATCCTATGGGACGGTGAAATAGATTTCTTCCAGGATTTTGTCACAATTTTGAATAATAACAATATCGGTATGTATTACACTCATGAAATTGGAAATAAAACCATCAATTTCCTGGATTTGACAATCACCATTGATGGGGATGGCAACATACAAACAAACACCTACAGAAAACCAACTGCAACAAACAATTTGTTGCATTGGGATAGCTGGCACCCTATCCCACTGAAAGCAGGAATCCCAGTGGGACAGTACATGAGAGCCCGTAAAAACTGCTCTGATGACAAGAGTTTTGGACTAGAGTGTGGTGGATTATTCAAATTCTTTACTGCAAGAGGTTATCCAAAAAAAGTTTTACATAAAGCCTTTAACAGGGCAAAAGGAATGAACCGTGATGACCTCCTGACAAAGCACAAGAAGAAAAACGAAAATTCACTGGTAAGGGTCCATAGGTACATATGACGAATGCTCTAGAGAGATCTATAACATTTTAAAAAAAATATTGGCCCATTCTTAGGGCCGACCCGGACTTGAAATTGGTAATTGGAGTTACCCCCAATATTACATACCGTAGGGGGAAGAATCTGAGAGAATCCCTAACTCATAGTCATTTTACTCAGTCGAAGGTGAATCCGGAAAGAGATTGGTTAACAAGATTACAGGAAGGATCTCATCCATGCGGAAGCTGCTCTTTTTGCAGCTACCTATTTAAACAGAGAGAGTTTACCAACCCGCAAGACAATCGGACATATGTCATAAAAGATAAAATCAACTGTAAATCGAAGGGAGTGGTCTATGGAGCAATGTGCCCATGTAAAAAGCTATATGTGGGAAAAACGATTCAAGAGTTCCGGAGGAAGATTTCGAAACATATTAGTACAATTAACACCAAAGTTTATACACCCCTCTCTAGACACATGAGATACTATCACAGTGAAAATCCCTTAGATTTGAAGTTTTGGGGCATTAGACAGGTTAAACTGGGAGTAAGGAAAGGAAATCTGGACAGACTTTTGCTAAAAGAGGAGGCGAGGTGGATTTTTAGATTAAACTGTATGAGCCCAAATGGCCTGAATGAAGGTTTTACATATACAGCCTTTATCTAATGGTCTAAAAGACTATTCCGTGTGACAGTTTTTACCTCCATATAAAATAAATAATTATTTTGTACCATATACAGATATAGAAAGTTTGTGGACATCTACTATGTAGGACCTAATCAGACAGATAATAAAGATATATATATATATATATATATATATATATACATACATACATATATATATATATATATATAATATATATATGTATGTATGTATATATATATATATATATATGTATGTATATATATATATATATATATATATATATATATATATATATATATATCCTTTTGCTGACTTTATTACAATTATCAGTGTTTTTTGAGGATTGAAATCTGAATATATCATGGAAAAGCCTGCTTTCTGATATATAATCCTGTCCCAGCTCAAGTATGGACATAGATGTGGTAAAACAGATTTGAATATGATGTGCATATAGTTTATAATATGTTTCCCTGCTGTTCTAAACAGGGATACATACGCAGCATGAAAGAACCCCTTTAGAGTCTAAGTGTGGATGCATATGCTTCATACTCTAAGTACAGACGCAGGCGCGATTGAGAAAATTGTGTCCCATGCCTCTAAGTGCAGACGCACGCGCACTCTGTACAATTACTTTCCCGGTTTCTAAGTACAGACGCAGGCGCAGTTAAGAGAAGTTATCTTCCATGCTTACAAGTACGCGCATGAGATAAAACTTTCTCCTCTGATTCTCAGAGGGGTCGCATGCGCGGTCAGTAAAACCTCTCTCCTTAGACTCTAAGTGCGGACGCATGCGCGATAGAGCTGATTCCACGTAAATGCGATTACATCAGCAGTGGAAGATCGGGATCGATCCCTGACGCTATGATAAGAATTTATTCATTGGACAAAGTCCTAATATGGCGATTAGATCATAAGATTTGGTAACTTATTGGGAATATAGTGTCAGATAGATTTGGCCAATATACAAGCAGCGTTTTAACAGACAGTTGAACTAACGAATCAGCTTGTGGCATGTGAGGGGAGGTTACACTCCTCTCAGGCTATGTGCCCACGCTGCGGATTTACCGCGGATTTTGCCGCGGATTTGCCGCGGATTTACCGCGGATTTTCCGAAAATCTGCAGCAGCGGCACTTCCAAGCCATTTCAATGGCATTTTGGAAATGCTGTGTCCATGCTGCGGATTTTTCCGCCGCGGATTTGCCGCGGATTTTGATCCGGAAAAATCTGCAGCATGTCAATTATTGTTGCGGATTTTGGGTATAGAAAGGGGAAAAAAAGAAAAAAAATCCGCATCAAAATCCGCGGCAAATTCGCGGTAATCCGCGGTAAATCCGCGGCAAAAATAAGGTGCGGATTTGCCGCGAAAGTCGCGGATTTTCATGCAGAAAAATCCGCAGGTACATTCTACCGTGGACACATAGCCTCAATATGACAGGCTTTTCTTTCTCCTCACACTGAATGACACTGATTACTATTGGCCCATACTGCTGTCAGTATATAGCTTAGACTATAAAAGGTCCTTCAATACAGAGTAAGTCAGTATTAGCCTCAGCCCCCTGATGACGCCAGTGTGGTGAAACATGTTGGGGAGGCTACTGCTTTATGTCTTTTAAATAGCGAACATTAGTGGTCACTTATGACAAGAATGATATAGAGATAACTTTCAGACCTTTGTCTGGATCAGAAACTTCTCCATAAGGAATGATCATCTATACCAATTAGAGATAGACCACAATGTTCAGTGGTTTTAATTTGTATGTCCTCATTAGTGATGAGCGAGTATGCTTGTTACTACTCGGTACTCGCACGAGTATCACTGTACTCGGGCTACTCGGCGGGTACCGAGTAATTTCGTGATACTCGTGCTTTACTCGTGGTCTTCATTTCTGCATGTTGGCGCTCTTTTGAGAGCCAGCCCTCATGCAGGGATTGGCTGGCAGACCACTGCAATGCCACAGCCCTGTTAGTTGTGGAATTGCAGTGATTGGCCGGCCTGCACAGCGTGACCGAGCCTTTATACCGGCCGGCGCGCTGTGCTCTGTACACAGCCATCTCATATTCCCTGCTTTCCACGCCCACAGGCGCCTATGATTGGTTGCAGTGAGACACGCCCCCACGCTGAGTGACAGGTGTCACACTGCACCCAATCACAGCAGCCGGTGGGCGTGTCTATACTGTGCAGTAAAATAAATAAATAAATAATTAAAAAAACCGGCGTGCGGTCCCCCCAATTTTAATACCAGCCAGATAAAGCCATACGGCTGAAGGCTGGTATTCTCAGGATGGGGAGCGCCACGTTATGGGGAGCCCCCCACCCTAACAATAACAGTCAGCAGCCGCCCAGAATTGCCGCATACATTATATGCGACAGTTCTGGGACTGTACCCGGCTCTTCCCGATTTACCCTGGTGCGTTGGCAAATCGGGGTAATAAGGAGTTATTGGCAGCCCATAGCTGCCAATAAGTCCTAGATTAATCATGTCAGGCGTCTATGAGACACCCTCCATGATTAATCTGTAAATTACAGTAAATAAACACACACACCCGAAAAATCCTTTATTAGAAATAAAAAACAATAACAAAGTCCCTCATCACCAATTTATTAACCCCGACAAACCCTCCATGTCCGGTGTAATCCACGGTCCTCCAGCGTCGCGTCCAGCTCTGCTGCATGCAGGTGACAGGAGCTGCAGAATACACCGCCGCTCCGGTCACCTCCACGCAGCTAATGAGGTGAGTATAGCGATCAGCTGAGCTGTCACTGAGGTTACCTGGATCCAGCGGTGGATGCAGCGGTGGCCGCGGGTAACCTCAGTGACAGCAGCTGATCGCGCTACTTACCGCCGCTCCGGTCAGCTTCACACAGCAACTGAGGTGAGAAGCGCGATCAGCTGCTGTCAGTCAGGTAACTCGCGGCCACCGCTGGATCCAGCGGTGGCCGCGATTAACCTCAGTGACAGCTCAGCTGATCGCTATACTCTCCTCAGTTGGTGCATGGAGCTGACCGGAGCGGCGGTGAGTAGCGCGATCAGCTGCTGTCACTGAGGTTACCCGCGGCCACCGCTGGATCCAGGTAACCTCAGTGACAGCAGCTGATCGCTATACTCACCTCATTAGCTGCGTGGAGGTGACCGGAGCGGCGGTGTATTCTGCAGCTCCTGTCACCTGCATGCAGCAGAGCTGGACGCGACGCTGGAGGACCGTGGATTACACCGGACATGGAGGGTTTGTCGGGGTTAATAAATTGGTAATGAGGGACTTTGTTATTGTTTTTTATTTCTAATAAAGGATTTTTCGTGTGTGTGTGTTTTTTAACTGTAATTTACAGATTAATCATGGAGGGTGTCTCATAGACGCCTGACATGATTAATCTAGGACTTATTGGCAGCTATGGGCTGCCAATAACTCCTTATTACCCCGATTTGCCAACGCACCAGGGTAAATCGGGAAGAGCCGGGTACAGCCCCAGAACTGTCGCATATAATGTATGCGGCAATTCTGGGCGGCTGCTGACTGATATTGTTAGGGTGGGGGGCTCCCCATAACGTGGCGCTCCCCATCCTGAGAATACCAGCCTTCAGCCGTATGGCTTTATCTGGCTGGTATTAAAATTGGGGGGGACCGCACGCCGTTTTTTTTAATTATTTAATTATTTATTTCACTGCACAGTATACACACACACCGGCTGCTGTGATTGGGTGCAGTGTGACACCTGTCACTCAGAGTGGGGGCGTGTCTCACTGCAACCAATCATAGGCGCCGAAAAGCAGGAAAGCAGAGAATACGAGATTGATTAATGACCGGCCGGCTTTTTCAAAAGAAGAAAAGCCGCAGGAGCAGTGTGAATGCCGTGCAGTGCCGCAGCAGTGATCGGCGAACGGTGAGTAAGAGAGAGGGGGGAGAATGACCGACAGACTGTGAGAGGGGGACAGACAAGACAGAGAGAGACCGACAGAGCGAGACCGACCGACGGGAGATAGAATGAAAAAAAAAATGACCGACATCGCTAGTAAAAAGCACAAAACGTGCGTTTTGGACATCGGAGTGCCACACAATGTTTATGTAAAATCTTTCATGTATTAATCTCAAAAAGTAACATACACCAGCTCTATCTCACTATTGGGTATGTGCCCTTAACATTTCCGCCATGAAAATTCATTTTGGGGTCATTTTGCAAGGTTTTCTGGTGAGTCCGTAAAAATGGCGTAAAACTCGGACAAAATTGTTCACAGCTGTGACTTTTGAGTGATAAATGCTTCAAGGGGTCTTCCCCATGCTGATGCCATGTCATTTGAGCACTCTTCTGAGACTTTTGTGACAGTTTTAGGGTTTCTCCATGCTGCCGGGGGGTCATTTCACAAAAATACTCGGGTCTCCCATAGGATAACATTGGGCTCGTTGCTCGGGCCGAGTACACGAGTATCTTGGGAGGCTCGGCCCGAGCCTCGAGCACCCGAGCTTTTTAGTACTCGCTCATCACTAGTCCTCATATCTTAAATAATGAAATAAAAGTTAAATTTTAAATAGATCAGTCTTTAGTTTAGGGCTTTAGTTGCCAATGGCAAATTGTAAATTGACTGAAGAGGAACAGGGACAGAGGATTGTCCTTTCTGGGTGTGCAGAAGATGAGCATGGATGAACAATTGTCCTTCCCAGGGGTACCGAAGAGTAACAGGGATGGAGGATTGAAATTCCTGGGTGTGCCAAAGAGGAACAGAGACATAGGATTGTCCTTTCTGGGTGTGTCGAAGATGAGCATGGACGGAGGATTGTCCTTCCCAGGGGTGCCGAAGAGGAGCAGGGATGGAGGACTGAACTTCCTGGGTGTGCTGAAGAGAAGCAGAGACAGAGGATTGTCCTTCCTGGGTTTGCCGAAGCAGAACAAGGACAGAGGATTGTCCTTCCCAGGTGTGCTGAAGAGGAACAAGGACAGAGGATTGTCCTTCCCGGGTGTTCCAAAAAGGAACAGGGACTTAAGATTGTCCTTCCCAGGTGTGCCACAGAGGAGAAAAGATGAAGGATTATTATTCCCAGGTGTGCTGAAGAGGAGCAGAGACAGAGGATTATCTTTTCCAGGTGTGCTGAAGAGGAACAGGGATTGTTGTTCCAATGTGGTTGAATGTGTTTGTCCGTTGGAATGTATTTATTCTGGCACGGGTGAGGTTAATGTTTGAGATTGAACCACATGGGGAGGAAGGATATGGAAAGACAAGAGGCTGGTTTCCTTGGAAGTAAAAGAACCACGAGTTCGTTGGTAATTGACCTAAGGTCCAAAAGTCGGCAGACTGATGAGGTTTAGGTGCATCATACGAGAGAGACAGATAGTAAGATCTAAACACTCAAGGAACTGGAGAAGACACATGAAAGTTTATTCAACCGGTAGACAGGAAAGACCGATAGACTAGAAAGACTGATAGGTCGGAATCCAGGCCAGGAAGGCTGAGTAAACGACTGAGGTGAATTGGGAAACCTGCGCAGAGAGGAACGAACAAAGAAAGGACTTATCAGAAGGGTGTGAGTGAACGACATACTTCAGAGTGAAAGGTACCCCGCCTGAGAGGCACATCATGGTCACCATTTTGGTACACAAATTCCTCTACTGGGGATTAGGGGAACATCACATCTTGAAGTCTGTGACCCTCGGATAATGGACATTGCATATAATGGTGAGAAGTCATATGTAACGCCTGCCTGGATCCACACACTCAGACTGGCTGTAATGGACAGGCTAGAGGGAAGCCACTCACCAAGCAGGACCACTAGAACCCTGAAACCCCTTAACCTCTATACAGGGATTTGGAATTACACAGGGCCCCGGTAATCACTACCTGTGGAAGGCTGCAGTCCAATGAGAGTAGTAGTCAGGCCGGGTCAAACTGGGAATTGCAGAACAGGGACAGAATCAGGCAGGCAAGGACGTAATCAGGAAACCAAGCAGAGGTCAAGTCTGGAAACGGCAAGCAGACGGGTAGTCAGGAAACAAGCAGAAGTCCAAACACATGGGTCACTAAGCAAAACAGGGAGTGAGCAAGGTAACATATAAACAGAACTATCTCTGGCAGTGGTCAGCCGACAGGAGGGGAATAAAGAAGGGTGTGGTGTCTTCCCATTGGTTGTAGCTGAATGGTGGTAACTTCAACTGGAAGACACATGCCACCTACAGTCAGCCAGTGGTACTGCAGATCCCAAGGAAACTTACTATTACTATTCATCATCAGGAGCTGGCCACTCTTCCCTTCAGCAGGGCATGCTGCATCTTACATTGACCCCGACGCCTCAACCCTGTAACGCAGCACTGCCTCTCAACTTCTGTGGCTACTGCCACAGTGGCCATCATCAGTTGAAACTTCGATCCCCAAAAAAGGATTGCTTTCTGCTGCAGGGCATTCATGTAGGGCATGAGGTACCTCCACCATGGTCATGGACTTCATTTGTGGCGTTCGTAGGGGACAAGGGTGTCATAGCAAAGATAAAGTGAGGACCTTTTTCAGGTATTACATGACACAATCACAGTCATAACCCCCAGGCTGAAAGTACTAGAACCCCCTACCCAAGCTTATGACATTTTTTGAGACCTAACATTGCAGCAGTTGTGGAAACCACCTCCTTGTGCAGATTGTCACCACCAATCATTTGGTTTCGTCTAGGAGATACCTGTAACCTAGTTGGAGAAACCATTATCTATTGCATCTGCTAGCAGAGTTCTCCTTGAAGATGATTGACCTTGCATATACAGGAACTCCACAAGACGATCTTGCTTTGTGTTGCAAAAGTCTACCAGCCCTCCGATTCTGGGACTATTATGCACATCAACCTTTGACTAGAGCTCCAGCCAGATTTCTTCTTGAGAACCTTGTTAGTCTTGCTGTCTGTTTTCCGACTACCCTCACCCTTACCAGAGGGACAAGTGTAGCGCCCCTGACTATATCACGGTGCTACAGGGAACTGCATCCTCTCTCTTGGATGCAGGGCCTACCCCCAATGGTTTCCCAACAAATGGTGTCACTACCACCGGCACTACAAATCCCAACTAAGAATCCACACCATGACCTGTCAGACACACCAGTGGGTTGGTAGCTGGAAAAAGGTCACCCACCTAGGGGTCAGGCGGACTGGTGGGAGGGATCAAAGACAGAACAGTGAGAGTCCTCAAAGTGTGAGGAGCTGGAGTGGTAGCTCCCGGGGAGCTAGAGAGATGACAGGTCGGGACGCAGACGGTGGTCCGGGACCAGAGGAGTCGGGGACCGGTTGCAGAGAGTTGGGAAGGGTGTGATGGACGTAGTCTTGAAGGACTGTCGGCACCAGAAAGCCCAACAAACAGATCAATACAGATCACGACGGGGTACAGGACCCTAGGTCAGGAACCAATTCAACGTCCTGATAATTAACCTGGGAGGGAGAGTATCTTCATGAACTTCCCTGAGAGCTCAGAGATTGAAGGCATCAGCACAACGAGGGGGACAGGGTTTTCCTGGACGAGGGACCATCAACAGACAACTATATTGTGCAAGGAGGCAGGCTCTCGATTACCAAGTGACACAGGCGGGAGCGGACGCCTGGACGGGCTCCCCACAGTGGCTGCGGTACACAGAGACTTTGGTTTACCTACAATGTGTGTGTCTACTTTATAAACCTCACCCAACAGCACGACTACCCGCAGTGAGTACTCTGAGCCCTGCACCCTGTCCTCCCAAAGCTACCAAACCCCCAGAGCCCAGGGCCTTCCCTACCTGCGGAGGGACTGACACCTTGCTGCTCCACACCATCTGCCCCAATATTCCCATCAGCAGCGGCGGTACTCCCATTACCACAACCCGCAGGTGGCGTCACGAACTTCTCCCCTGTACATAAATCCCCTTTCAAGGATAGAAGTGCCAGCCGAGCCCGGGTCCGGAACCCTCGAGCCACGAACACCCCGGATCCGAGCACCCCGGTTTGCGTCGGGGCAGCACACAAGACGTTAGTGGCTTGCAAGAACCCACCAAGATTTTGGTGAGGTCTTTTAGAGACATCAGGTGGAAATTACATTCCGAAATAGACTCTATGACTGATCCGATTAACTTGGCATCACTCGGAGTTTTGCACAAACCTTGCCGAGTGTCAGACGCTGTTTACATTACAGATCCTGACAATTCACCCTATGGTTTCTCTGGTGCTTCTGAGCCACATAGGCAGGCTCGGGCGTCAACCAGCTGTGGGCTCATTCATGATCAGGCTATCAAGAGTTAACCTCTGCTAGCTTGCTTGTTATTTCTGGCATCACATGTTGTTGGAAACCAATCACATTTACTCCCATTTTAAGATGGTGGAGTCTGTCCTCTCATGCCGACTATAGTTTATTGCTGTGTTGGTCTCTGTACTGTTGTGTGCCACAGTCCTGCTGGTGATTGTTGTGGTATTCTCCCCTCGTCTTATTATTTCCTGCCTGCTCTTATTTTCCTCCTAAGCTATGTGAACGTGCCAAGAGATTGAGCTTTTGTTTCCCGTTTGTCTATTTTGTTGGCTTAATCACTCCTGCCCCGGCCCACCCCTGGTGTTATGGGGAGGGGGTATAAGATCATGGCTGGTTAGGAGCTGGGCAAGGAAGGCGGCTCAGACATCCTCACCTTCAGTGGTAACTCTGGGATCAGGGATAGCTAGGGTCCCCTAGCTTGAGGGCCAGTCTAGGATCCCCTGTCCCCTGCTTTCTCAGTAATCACCGTGACACTTGGTGCTACACTTCCATGATGAAGGTTATATCTATTATCCATACAGGACATCTAAAGATATATCTTGCAACATTAAAGAAAATTTGAAGAATATCCTACTGAAACTGTGTGTCATGGCTCAATATGGGGATTTAATCCGGTAACCTCTTGCTCCACAGTTGGTTCCCTCATCCGCTGAGCTGTGGTCCTTTTCTTCTTGGTCCTAATTCTGATGGTTACTACTACCTTTTTTTTTCTTTCTGGTCTTTATCTTAATCAGGTGTTTTCCATTGTCCAGTTTTGGTTTGCCCAATGACAGTCTGGGTAAGGATATATATATTCTCCCTTCACCATAGTTTCTTGCTGACTATATCTCTATGTGGCCTTGTTTCGGGGAGTTCCAGGACTTCAACTTAGGGATTTACTTTGGCGTCAACCCCAGTTGAGTGCTTTTTGTGTGTCGGTGTTGTTTTCAATCCCAGACCTTACACCTTTCTTCTTCTTTGTACTGACTTCTGTTGTTTGTGTTTGCACTCTTTCCTCTCCTCTTGTGGCGGCCTCCTTTCTGGTCCTTCAGGAGGCACAAGAAACCCCTGACGGCCTTTTAGGGAGCCAAGTCCGAAGTGGTGCTTTTAGTTTTGTGGCCAGGGTCTTCTTAGTCTGTACAAGGACCAGTTGACAGAAGTCAGAAGGTCTTCCCCAAACTTGACCCAAGAGGGGTCTACAATTTCATCCAAATCCTTGATGATGAAGATAGGAGTAAGAAGATCTTAACCAAGCTTGACCCGAGAGGGGTCTACAATTTCATCCAAATCCTTGATGATGAAGATAGGAGTAAGAAGATCTGAACTAAGCTTGACCCGAGAGGAGTCTACAATTTCATCCAAATCTTTGATGATGAAGATAGGAGTAAGATGATCTTAACCAAGCTTGACCCGATAGGAGTCTACAATTTCATCCAAATCCTTGATGATGAAGATAGGAGTAAGAAGATCTTAACCAAGCTTGACCCGAGAGGGATCTACAATTTCATCCAAATCCTTGATGATGAAGATAGAAGTAAGAAGATTTTAACCAAGCTTGACCCGAGAGGAATCTACAATTTCATCCAAATCCTTTATGATGAAGATAGGAGTAAGAAGATTTTAACCAAGCTTGACCCGAGAGGGGTCTACAATTTTATCCAAATTCTTGATGATGAAGATAGGAGTAAGAAGATCTCAATCAAGCTTGTCCCAAGAGGAGTCTAACCAAGCTTAACCCGAGAGGAGTCTACAATTTCATCCAAATCCTTGATGATGAAGAAGGGAATTCAGCCTTCAATACTTGTGATGGGTGATACAATTTTGCAAAACATGACTTTTCCCAAACCTGGGGGGGTCGGACTGACTTACTACCTCATTATTTACCTCTGGCCTTCTGTCTGTTTGACATGAACTCTGCCTTCTGTCTTCCTTCCATGTATCAACTATCCTGTGGAGAGAATAGATTCTCCAGGGGTCTGCTGCTGAGTATCCACCGCAGCTCCTGTAGTCTGTTATTGTCTGCATTGCTGAAAACACGTAGCGCTGCAGGTAATCAGTGAGATCAGAGGCGCTGCAGACAATCAGTGAGATCAGAGGGACCCCCGGACACTTGAGTAGACCATACTATAAAGAGGACTAGGAAGTATGATGCGGTGGTCTTGTTTCCACAGCCTGTAATGCTGCCTCATCTCCACTGGATGGTGCTGTTGCTGCAGTAATATAGTATTGTAACTTCAGATTTTGCAGGTTAATTTGAGGACTATTATTACTGGGATTTTGTTGTTTGATTTTTTTTGGTTTTTTTGGGGGGGGAGGATATTATTTATGATTAGCTTTCCTGTCTTAAGAATACATTGGACACTGCTGGTAGTAGGACAGTATGTGGGGCAGAGTATACAGTGGGCACTGTTGTTGGGAGTGTATAGAGAGCAGGGCATACGTTAAAAGACTGTTCCTACTGAGGCAGTATTGGGCATTGTTGCTAGTGGGCAGTATAGAGGGCAGGGTGTATATTGGGCACTGTTGTCAGTAGGGCAGGGTGTACATTAGACATTACTGTTAGCATGGCAGTATAGAGGGAAGAGCATACACTGGGCTCTTTTTGGTCTGTAGAGAAACCGCAAATCCCTTGGGCAGAGGTGATGTTTACCCAGGTGTGCACAAGCTTGGCACTGTTCTGGCTGTGCGGGGAGGGCAGACCCAGGCACTGCTTTGGTTGGACAGGGAGGGCAGAGCTGGGCACTGGCTGTGCGGGGAGGACAGAGCTGGGCACCGGCTGTGCGGGGAGGACAGAGCTGGGCACCGGTTGTGCGGGGAGGACAGAGCTGGGCACCGGCTGTGCGGGGAGAACAGAGTTGGGCACCGGCTGTGCGGGGAGAACAGAGCTGGGCACCGGCTGTGCGGGGAGAACAGAGCTGGGTACCGGCTGTGTGAGGAGGACAGAGCTAGACACCGGCTGTTTGGGGAGGGCAGAGCTAGGCACTGGTTGTGTGGGGAGGACAGAGCTGGACACCGGCTGTGTGGGGAGGACAGAGCTGAACACCGGCTGTGTGGGGAGGACAGAGCTGGGCACCGGCTGTGCGGGGAGGGCAGAGCTGGGCACCGGCTGTGCGGGGAGGGCAGAGCTGGGCACCGGCTGTGTGGGGAGGGCAGAGCTGGACACCGGCTGTGTGGGGAGGACAGAGCTGGACACCGGCTGTGTGGGGAGGGCAGAGCTGGGCACCGGCTGTGCGGGGAGGGCAGAGCTGGGCACCGGCTGTGCGGGGAGGGCAGAGCTGGGCACCGGCTGTGTGGGGAGGGCAGAGCTGAACACCGGCTGTGTGGGGAGGGCAGAGCTAGGCACCGGCTGTGTGGGGAGGGCAGAGCTGGGCACTGGATGTGCGGGGAAGGCAAAGCTGAGCAATATACTGGCTGTGCAGGGAGGGCAGAACTAGGCACTGTTCTGATTGTGCGGGGAGGGCAGAGCTGTGTGCTGGCTGTATAGGGAGGGCAGAGCTGGGCACGGGACGTATACGGAGGGTAGAGCTATGCACTGGCTGTAAAGTGAGGGCAGAGCTGGGCATGGGCCATATAAGGAGGGCAGAATTGGGCACAGGCCGTATAAGGAGGGCAGAGCTGGGCACAGACCGTATAGGGAGGGTAGAGCTGGGCACAGACTGTATAGGGAGGGTAGATCTGGGCACGGGCTTTATAGTAAGGGCAGAGCTGGGCACAGGCTGTATAGTGAGGGCAGAACTTGGCACGGGCTTTATAGGGAGGGCAGAGTGGGTTACTGAATGTACAGGGAGGGCAGAGATGGGCACTGGCTGTACGGGGAGGGCAGAGCTGGGCACTGGATGTACAGGGAGGGCAGAGCTGGGCACTGGATGTACAGGGAGGGCAGAGCTGGGCACTGGATGTGTGACGCCCTGGCGCCTCCAGGTGGTCACACAGAATAGGCCCTCATATAACACCTTCCCTCACAGGGTTACGTCTAGCCAACAAAATCCTAGTCACCCCCCCCCCCAGGGTAGGAAAGGTGTCGCGGGCGGAGGGGCTGCGCTCGCTACGCTCGGGTCCGGGGCTGCTGCTGCTCGGTGGCTCGAGCGGTGGGCCGGACCCGGGGACTCGAGCAGCGCTCCTCGCCCACGAGTGAAAAGGGGGTGGTTTGTTTTGGGAGATAGTTCGTGACGCCACCCACGGGTCGTGGTGATGATGGGCACCACCGCTGCTGGTGACGGGGATCCCGGGAACGATGGTAGGGAGCAGCTAGGATGTTGTCCCCTCCGTGGGTAGGGGTTGGTGATCCCGGGGCCCGGTGGTGTAACGGGGAGGCTGGATGGCTGGGGTGCAGGGTTGCAGGGGCAGCGCGGTGCCGGATGGCACTGTTGTACTCACTCAGAAACAGAAGCACTGATTCTCTGGTAAACCAAACGGCTGGATGGACGGGTCCCGCAGCCGGCTGCAGTGTTGTTGTTGTGCTCTCCCTGGACGGCTGATGGTGGCTGTCTTTCCCTGCACCTGGTTAGAATGTTCTGACTCCTGTGGTTGCCCACCGGTAGTCCGCTCCCCGGCGTATAGGTACCGAAGGAGCCCGTTTTGCCCACAGGCGCTGGCCCTTGGATCTCTAGCCTATGGCGGTGGCTGTGTATCCTCACGGTGTGGACTGTTGCCTTCTGTCGGGTCTTGGTTGTTAGGAAACCCCTGGGGTTCCGGTCACACTCGGATTTGGCCGTTGTCGGCGGCTCCAAGCCTAGTCGGGGTCCGATGGCCCTGCCTTTGTGCTTAGCTTCACTCCACTCCCCGGTTCGGTACCGGCGGGCCACCGCCCGACCTCGGTCCTACGGTTCCGCAGAGATCCACTAACTCCTGCAGACGGCCACCACCATCTGCCAACCTTGCTGTCAGTGCCTGGGCTCCGACCTAGACACTGGCAGTTTCTACTCCTCACACTTTCACCTCCAAAACGAATCTGTCTGTTTTCCCGCCTCCAGACCTGTGAACTCCTCGGTGGGTAGGGCCAACCGCCTGGCTCCGCCCCACCTGGTGTGGACCCTGGAGGGAGGCAACAAGGGTTTTTGTTTGACTGGTGTGACTATCCAGGGGAGGGGGTGTCTATGCTGTTATGTCTGTGACTACCTGGCTAGTCTAGGGCATCACATTCCCCCTTGGTGAAATGCAGACCGTCCGCGGGCTGCCCGTCTATCACCAGTTTTATTTTTCTGAAAAATATAATTTAACATGTAAAACATTTAACATAAGCATATCTTTAGTTCTTCCCTTACGGGAGGCATGGCACTTTAACGTTGCAAACATATTAAAACATTTTTAATAATAACAGACGGGTTCATGTTCATCCGCTTCCCCACCCAAGTAACCTAAACCTTGATGCTGCCCCTAAGAAATGGGCAGCACCCCTCTTCCCCAGTCCGGAAGCAGGAACTCTGTTCCAGGTCACCCAAGCGGGAACCGGCACGGTGTCTCGCACCCGGCTGTCACTTCAGGGGACCCCACGTCCAGGGGGACCCCCGGAGGATGGTCACCGGTCCTGGTGGTGACCGGACCCCAGCCTGCTCTGCTGCGGGTCCTTCCTCCAATCTGCTTCTCCAGAGGCGGTAACGAAAAACAGCCCAACAACTTATTTACAAGGCCACAAGTTCGTGGTTGGCCTGCAAGTTCTCAGCCTTGTCTCTTAAAGGGCTAGCGGAAACACATAGGGTCCCTACGGGGACAACTTGTTGGCAACGGCCGGTATAATCAACTTGTTGATAATCAGGTTACAAACTCGGATGATTGGTGTTCATTCATTCAGTATTTACATAATCAACATGCTGCACCCCTAGATGGTAGTTTCTCTATACCTAAGCGGGGGCCTAACTAGGTTGGGGCGTGTGGACCTTCGGAGAACAATGTCGCTAGTAGCGGGCAAGGGGATAGAGGAGACGACTGTGGAGACACGGGGCTCAGTGGGCGCTCTCGTCCACTAAAACCCGCCGCCTTTAGAAAGACAGCGTGGCTCAGGGCTCATCCCAACTGAACGCCGGCCTTCTTAACCGTGGGCGTAACACTACTCAGACAACACAGGGTTAGGGAACCACAATAATTAGACTTTATTGGATCCCCAAACAATTAACGGCACATAACGCATAACCAGCAAAACACACAAATGTAACAGGCAACAGAGTCTCACCCTTCCGCTGGCTCACCAGGGATTTAGAATGTCCATGCCTCACAGGTTCCAAGCTGTCTGAGGTCTGCAAAGTCTGCAACAGGTGACTGAACTGTCCCAACCTGAGTGTCCTCCTTAGGTAGTCCTGGTTTGATGTTAAAATCCTGGCAGCCGGAGTCGAAATCCCTAGGCTGTGGATATGGTCTCCAACCGGATCCGGAGTCCCTAGATTGAAGCCATAAGATGTCCTGATCCTCCAGTCAGCTCCAAAGAGCTTAGACTGGATCCATCAACCATCAACCTTCATCAACCCTGGTGGCTTAAAGAAGTCCCTTTTATAGCCATAACCTTCCCTTAGGATACACTGCGTCCTCATCGATTGGTTGGACAAGATTGCTTCTCCCATTGGATGAATTTCAAGCTGCATGGGCAATGTTCATTTAAATGATATGGGTAGAAAGCCTGAGGGTGTACATGTAAACTGGGAGTCACCGTCTAGACAATGGCTACTAAGGTAATTACATTATCAATACACAACTACAATACGTCTATCTTTCAGTGGCCAACACAAGTACATTGAGTCAACAAGAGTCTTGTAAAAACAATGAGGGACTTCTCCCCCGTCTATAGACAATCTATCATGCTGTCTGGCTGGATTTTAAGAAACGTTAACCCATGAGAGTCCATGTCTTCACATTCCTCCCCCTTCTTAATATTAGCCAGACATGATAGGCTTCCGATCATCCTTCTCCTCTTGACGGCAATGTCCTTTTTAATGGTGAGATCAGCAACAGAGGCTTGCATCTATACACCTCCCCCTGATTACCTCCCCCAAGTTGAGCAGCCATATTGTGGACAAGCACTAAGGTGGGGTCCATGAGTTGGGCCTGCACAAATCTCCCACTATCAATCCTTCCCCAGTCAATAGCCACAGTGTGGTTAGGCTTACTCACGGTTCTTGGCTCAGAAGTGGATGTTGGAGACCGGGAATGTAAACCATCCCCGGAAAAGATGTTAGAAAAATCCACATCAGGGTCCTGCTTGGCTTGGAGGTGGGTGATGGCTGCTTCAAACTGACTGGATAGCCCTTGTCCTAGGTCATTCTCCAAAATGACTGGTGTGAGCAGGTAATTCACAAGCCCCACTTTCACTTCCCTTTGAGTGGTATCCGAAACATCAGGCTTGGTGGGGCCATCTATGAACCCCACTTCAACTTCCTCCTGGCTAGACCCCGAAACAACAGGTGTGGGGAGGCTGTCCATAAACTCCATATGGACCTCTTCCTGGTCAGACCCCAAAGTAACTGGTGTGGGGACGGTGTCCATAAGCTCCACATCAGCCTTGCTCTGATTAGTCTCCACAATGACAGGTGTGGGGAGGCTGTTCACAAGTCTCACATCAACCTCTCCCTGGTCCTTTCCCGAAATAACTGGTGTGGGGACGGTGTCCATAAGCTCCACATCAGCCTTGGTCTGGTCAGTCTCCACAATGACAGGTGTGGGGTGGCTGTTCACAAGTCTCACATCAACCTCTCCCTGGTCCTTTCCCGAAATAACTGGTGTGGGGACGGTGTCCATAAGCTCCACATCAGCCTTGGTCTGGTCCGTCCCCACAATGACCATTTCCTCTTCCCGTCCGTCAGATATGGCAAGTGGAGACCCAAGGGGAGGGGGTATAGGTGCATCCCTGGGCGCTAGTTCGAGTGGCTGACTGGCGGGCGTTTCCGTCTCCATTTCTTCCACGTGTTGTGGGAACATTATCACCGGAACAATCACCGCACCGTTCTGCATCGGCCAGTCTGCTGGAAAATCACCCATCACTGTGTGGATCACCTCCTTCTCCTTTTCCCCGCTCGGCGTGGGAACCGGAACCTCATTTGCCACTCTTAAGGGATGAGGGCATTTCTTCAGGTGGTCCCTGGAAACTGTAGTTGTGGTCCTCCACTGGTCGCGACTGATCAGATAAGCCTTCTCATTCTCCCAGTCAGTGGGCTGTATGACATACGGGGTCTTTTCCCCCTGGTCATCAAGCTTATGGGTCCTTCTCTTCCGTTTCAGCACTACATCCCCCGGCTCAAAGGGGACGGCTGGCGCTCGTTTGTTGAAGCGTCGTGCTTGTTTCTCTCGACTCTCACCGAGATTCTTCCCCACATATTCCTGGACCCGTCGGTATTGGATTTGCCGCCGGGTATCCCAGCCGGAAGTCGAAGGAAGGGCCTCTGGAGCCTCCAAGTCCATTTCTAGGTCCACCGGCAGCCGGCCCGGTCGGGCTCTCATCAGATACGCCGGAGTGTATTTGGTAGAACTACAGGGGATGTTATTGTACATGTCTACCAGGTCAGGCAGCTTTTCTGGCCACAGATTCCTCTCGTCCAACGGTAACACCTTGAGGAGATCCAGGACCAGGTGGTTCATCTTCTCACACATCCCATTAGTCTGGGCATGGTATGGCGTGGTCCTGATCTTCTTACAACCGTACAATTGGCAGAACTCTTGAAGCACCTCTGCTTCAAAGGCTGAACCCTGGTCCGTAAGCACCTTCTCTGGGTATCCGTGCGGTCAACAGAAGTAGGCCTGGAATGCCCTAGCTGCGGTACGGCCGGTCAAATATTTGACTGGAACAACCACCATGAATCTGGAGTAGTGGCCCACGATGGTCAAGGCATTGGTATATCCATTCTGGCTGGGTGTGAGCTTGACGTGGTCCAAGGCAACCAACTCCAGCGGTTGATGGGTGACGATCGGCTGTAGAGGAGCTCTTTGGCTGACTTCATCCTTCCTTCTCAGCGTACAGGGGCCGCACTCTCTGCACCAGGCCTCCACAGATTCTCGCATCCCACTCCAATAGAACCGCTCTCTCAGCAACATCTCCAGCTTCTTCCAGCCGAAATGCCCGGCGCCATCGTGATATGCCTGTAGGACTTTGGGCACGCTGACCTGAGGGACCACCAGTTGACGAACATTCTCGTGAGTCTTCGGGTTGATCAGCCCTCAATTCTGGAGGAGCCCTGCTCAATCATGGTCTTGGCGAGCTGGACGGCAGGCGCTTGGTCTTGGGCTTCTTGCCATCCCTGACTGGGTAGCGGGTCCAGGTTCGCCTGTTGTTGTTTGACATATAGTATTTCAACCGGTGGCCGATGGAACGCGGGCAACTCAATTTCTTCGAGGTCATCGTCTTCCGGCCCCCCATCCGGCAGGTGGGGCATCCGGGATAACACGTACGCGTTGGTGTTCTTGCGGCCGGCTCTGTATTTGATAGTGAAGTCATAGTTAGACAGCCTAGCCACCCACCGTTGTTCCAGAGCACCCAGTTTGGCCGTGTCCAGATGGGTCAACGGATTATTGTCCGTGTAGGCAGTGAATTTTGCCGCTGCGAGGTAATGTCGGAACCTCTCGGTGATTGCCCACACCAGAGCCAGGAACTCAAGCTTGAAGTAGCTGAAATTTTCGGTGTTCCTTTCCGTGGGCTGGAGTATTCTGCTGGCATAAGCGATCACCTTTTCTCTCCCGTCCTGGACCTGGGACAGGACTGCTCCCAAGCCCACATTGCTGGCATCGGTGTAGAGGACGAACGGGAGGCTGTAGTCGGGGTACGCCAGGACTTCTTCTCCTGTCAAGGCTGTCTTTAGCTGGTGAAAGGACTCTTCATGCTTCTCCTCCCACAAAAACGGGGGTCCAGGGCCTCTGCCACTCCTGGTCTGTCCCACGAGGAGGTCTTGCATAGGTGCAGCCATCTTCGTGTACCCCTTAATGAAGCGGCGGTAATAGCCCACCAGGCCTAGGAACTGTCTCACCTCTCTCACTGTGGTTGGCCTCGGCCAGTCCTGCATAGCAGTGATCTTCTCGGGATCTGGGGCGACACCTTCTGCGCTCACCACGTGTCCGAGGTACTGTACCCTAGGCTTCAGTAGGTGGCACTTGAAGGGCTTCAGCTTCATCCCATACTTGGCAAGGGACGCAAACACTTCAGCCAAGTGCTCCAGGTGGGCCTCGTACGTCTGGGAGTATACGATCACATCATCTAGATACAACAAGACAGTTTCGAAATTGAGATGTCCCAGGCAACACTCCATGAGCCGTTGGAAGGTTCCAGGGGCATTGCACAGCCCAAACGGCATTCTGTTGAACTCGCAGAGTCCCATGGGAGTGGCGAATGCAGTCTTCTCACGGTCCTCTGGTGCGACCGCCACCTGCTAGTACCCGCTGGTAAGGTCAAGGGTAGAGAAGAAGTTAGCAGTTCTCAGCGTAGCTAGCGACTCTTCAATACAGGGGAGAGGATAGGCATCTTTATGCGTTATCTGGTTGATCTTCCGGTAATCCACACACATTCTCATGGTGCCGTCCTTCTTCTTCACCAACACCAGTGGGGCTGCCCAGGGACTACAACTATCCCTAATGACCCCTGCCTCCTTCATGTTCCTCAACATGTCCTTGGCGCATTGATAGTGTGCTGGCGGGATGGGCCTATACCTTTCTTTGATGGGTGGATGCATGCCTGTAGGAATATGGTGTTGAACCCCTTTAATCCTCCCGAAATCTAATGGGTGCTTGCTGAAAACCTGTTCGTACTCCTGTACTACCCTGTATACCCCCTCTTTGTGATGTGTGGGTGTAGCTTCAGTGCCTACATGCAGTTTCTGGCACCACTGCTCTGTTTGCGGGGTATATGGTTACTGGCAGGGGGTGCAGATGCAGGAGGGGCGGCTTCATGAATGGTGTGAGGGTCTAGGGTAAGCAGCTTGGCAAGGGTAGCGTAACGGGGAAGCCTAACTTCTTCCTCCCCACAATTCAGCACTCTCACAGGCACTCTCCCCTTTTTGACGTCAACCACCCCTCTGGCCGCCATCACCGTGGGCCAGTGTTCAGAAGGCGTGGGTTCCACCATCGCCGGGTAGTCGCGCCCCTGGGGGCCTACTGCTGCCCTGCACCAAATCATCATCTCGCTTCTGGGTGGCACTACCAAGGGGGCCACATCCATCACCCTTACTCCACCAATCTCTCCACCCATTGAATTCACTTGTTGCCGATATAGGAGGGCCCGGATCTCACGCTGCACAGCCCTCTGTCGACCTCCTCCTGCTGTGGCGGCAAGCTGCTGCAACAAACTCAGCACCTCACTCATACAATGCTCCATCACATTGGTCCCTAGAATTACTTTTGGGTTATGGTCACTGGGTTCATTCATCACCACAATCATTCCTTGGTGCTTTAACTCCGCACGTCCCACGGTCAGGGTCACTTGTTTGTACCCCATCTGGGTCAGAGGGAGTCCATTGGCCGCGACAAGGGTCAGACTATCATCAGGGGGGGCAAGTTCATCAGTACCCCTATACTGCTGGTATAATGTATATGGTATAGTGGTTACCTGTGATCCTGTGTCCAATAGGGCCATGAGCGGGACGCCGTCCACTGACAGAGGGATGATGGGGCGAGCTCCAACGTACCGGTCTCGCCAGTCAGGGGGGCCATTGGTGTCTACTCCTGAGGATTGGCCCTTGGCCCCAGGGGTTGCTCGTTTAACGGGCATCGCCTAGAGTAGTGGCCAGGCTTGCTGCACCTGTAACAAATAGGAGGCCCATACCGTGAGTCATTGGTCCTTCTCTGCTGCATCCAGGGGACGTCTTCTGGGCTGTCGGCGAGCAGGATCCTCCCTGGGGGCTTGACTCTCGTCGGAAGCTGGAGTGCGGCGAGGATCTTGGCTAGGTCTCCATCCATGCGGCGGACCTGGGCAGCCAGCTCCTCCATCATCCCGACGGGCGCTGCAGGGGCCGGTAGAGCCGGGAGAGGAGGTGCCACCGAGATGGGAGCAGTTTCAGCCGGCCATGGGGCCGCCTCAGGAGCGTCTGGTGTTGGGGCTTGCAGGGCCTTAATGGCTCGCTCTTTCAATACTGCAAAGTCTAGATTGGGGTGTTCCAGGGCCCACAGCCGTAGCTGCTTGCGGTCTTCCGTGGACCCCAGCCCTTGCAAGAATTGTTCCACTAGCATCTTATTGCTGTCCACATGGTTAATAGTGTCCACCCGCTTCAGCGTACGGAGGGCTGTTTGCAGTACATCGATTCTCATTGTCTCCTATAGCATTCACCTATATCCAGCCACTATAGTCCTTACAATTGGAGCCACAAGGACCCTTAATCTATTGAATCCATTTAATTCTCCAGTCTCTCCTCTCCTATTGTTGTGCACAGGACCCACTCTATACAACAACAGTACGGTACTTTAATGTCCCTAGTGAAGGCTCATTTAAGAGCCGAAACGTCGGACTGTATTACAACTCCTTGTCGTTCTGAAAGGACTTTATTGCAAACTTCCAATCGTTGTGAAAACTTCTTTTGAATAAAACCTGAAAATACTACAAAAACCATTGACTGTTTTTCCCTCTTTCCATACTGTGTGCCGGGGTTATTTATAATTATATGGACTATTTTTTCTCCCGAGCACCAGGACTGAAGCAGTGAGCCCAGCTTACTCTTTTTTGACTGCAGGGCCTTAATGGCTCGCTCTTTCAATACTGCAAAGTCTAGATTGGGGTGTTCCAGGGCCCACAGCCGTAGCTGCTTGCGGTCTTCCGTGGACCCCAGCCCTTGCAAGAATTGTTCCACTAGCATCTTATTGCTGTCCACATCGTTAATAGTGTCCACCCGCTTCAGCGTACGGAGGGCTGTTTGCAGGCGCAAGGCATAGTCTCTTATATTATCCGCAGGCCGCTGTCGGCACTGATAAAACTGCATCCGCAATTCTGCTTCCGTGCGGGTCTCAAAAGCGATTTGGAGTTTCTCAAAAATGGTAGTCACTGAGGCCCGGTCCGCGTCGGTCTAGGTCTCCGTCTCCTGCTCAGCCGCATCGGTTAGCTGCCCTAGCACTACCGCGGCCCGTTGCCTGTCAGTCAAGGGATACAAATCGAGGACCGGGCTAATCTTTTTATGGAACACCTGCAAAGCATCAGGCTTCCCATCGTACTGCGGTAGCCATGTAGCACCAGGCACATAGGGCAGGGAGAACGGCATCACCTGAGCGACTGCTGGACCCGCGGCCTCCCCCGCTCTTGCGGCCGGAGGAAGGGCTGCCCCATTTCCATCTGCAGGCGCCGCTGCGGCTGCGACCGCCACTCCTCCAACAGCTCCGTCGGGCGTAGACATCTTTTTTCCGTCCCCCTTGGTTCTTTCTAGCACTTCCTCTTTGGGTGCGGGGCTTCACTTTCACGCCTTCCCTGCTCGGGGAAGACGCTCGAGCGGGAAATCTTCGCGCCAAAGATGGCGGCACTTCAAATTTTTCAGCCGGACGCCGCCGGCGGGGACTACAAGGCGCACTTCTACCGGTAGGTAGATTGGTTCTATCCTGTTCGCAGACGCCAAATTGTCGCGGGCGGAGGGGCCGCGCTCGCTACGCTCGGGTCCGGGGCTGCTGCTGCTGCTCGGTGGCTCGAGTGGTGGGCCGGACCCGGGGACCCGAGCAGCGCTCCTCGCCCACGAGTGAAAAGGGGGTGGTTTGTTTTGGGAGATAGTTCGTGACGCCACCCACGGGTCGTGGTGATGATGGGCACCACCGCTGCTGGTGACGGGGATCCCAGGAGCGATGGTAGGGAGCAGCTAGGATGTTGTCCCCTCCGTGGGTAGGGGTTGGTGATCCCGGGTCCCGGTGGTGTAACGGGGAGGCTAGATGGCTGGGGTGCAGGGTTGCAGGGGCAGCGCGGTGCGGTGCCGGATGGCACTGTTGTACTCACTCAGAAACAGATGCACAGAGTCTCTGGTAAACCAAACGGCTGGATGGATGGGTCCCGCAGCCGGCTGCAGTGTTTGTGCTCTCCCCGGACATGGTGGTGGTGGCTGTTTTTCCCTGCACCTGGTTAGAATGTTCTGACTCCTGTGGTTGCCCACCGGTAGTCCGCTCCCCGGCGTATAGGTACCGAAGGAGCCCGTTTTGCCCGCAGGCGCTGGCCCTTGGATCTCTAGCCTATGGCGGTGGCTGTGTATCCTCACGGTGTGGACTGTTGCCTTCTGTCAGGTCTTGGTTGTTAGGAAACCCCTGGGGTTCCGGTCACACTCGGATTTGACCATTGTAGGCGGCTCCAAGCCTAGTCGGGGTCCGATGGCCCTGCCTTTGTGCTTAGCTTCACTCCACTCCCCGGTTCGGTACCGGCGGGCCACCGCCCGACCCTGGTCCTACGGTTCCGCAGAGATCCACTAACTTCTGCAGACGGCCACCACCATCTGCCAACCTTGCTGTCAGTGCCTGGGCTCTGACCCAGACACTTGCAGTTTCTACTCCTCACACTTTCACCTCCAAAACGAATCTGTCTCTTTTCCCTCCTCCAGACCTGTGAACTCCTCGGTGGGTGGGGCCAACCGCCTGGCTCCGCCCCACCTGGTGTGGACATCAGACCCTGGAGGGAGGCAACAAGGGTTTTTGTTTGACTGGTGTGACTATCCAGGGGAGGGGGTGTGTATGGTGTTATGTCTGTGACTACCTGGCTAGTCCAGGGCGTCACAAAGGCACACCAGTGGGCGAGACCAGGCGGATGGAGAACGCCCACCTAGGGGTCTAGAGAACCCGGGGCGGGAAAAGACACAGTTTGAAGTCAGTGGCAGTTCAGAGTGGAGTGGAGAGTTGAGGAGAGGAGAGGAGAAAGTAAAGTTGGAGTGGAAGCCAGAGAGAAAAGGCATCGGGGTTGGATCCCCGGCGTACTGGCTATGTGGCAGCCAGTGGTCCGTGTCTGTCAGGAGACGGGAAGATGGCAGCCGGAGATCCGAGATGGACCGGAACAGGGTAGGAGCCCGCGCACAGAGGGGGTACTTGCACCCTGAAGCCAGGACCGGAACCAACGGCCTCGCTAATTAACCAATTGAGGGCAGGATTATAGGTCCTGTACCAATCAAAGTCCCAAAATCAGACAACCACCCACCGCGGGGGATAGGGCATCCGCCAGGGCCTGGTAGATCCCAAGGGTCAGTGTCAGCGGGCAAGACTCCCAACAAAAGTACCGGGAGCGGACTCCCGTGTTCCACACCGGGAAGTCCACCACACCAAAAACACAGTGCAGAGGAAAGTGACACAGACCATCACCCCGGGTGAGGGACCAGAATACACCCGGCCGCGGCGACAGGCCACAGCAAATTGGTTTACCATTGGACTTGTGTGATTCATTTAATCGTGAGTAAACTAAGATTCCCCGGTCTGACCGGGCGCGCCGGCCCCTGCCATCATCATCCTCAGCACAGAGACACTGGGCCCCGGGGCATCCATCCCTACCCACGGAGGGGTCAACATCCAGCTGCCATCCCATTACCCCTGGTGCCCCACAACAGCAGCGGTGGTGCCACACCTCACCACACACCGTGGGTGGCGTCACAGAGTGTTTACGGCAATTCCCATATAAATACATCCTCTTTTATTTGAAGTGTCCGCGCGACCCCCGGGTCCGGAAAATCCCTCAAGCCACACTGCGGGTCCAGATCCGAGCAGCCCGACTGCCGGCGTGGGGCGGCACAGATGTACAGGGAGGGCAGAGCTGGGCACGGGCTGTGCGGGGAGGGCAGAGCTGGCCATTATTTTGGCAGAGTGTGGAGGGCAGAGCTGGGCACTGTGCTCTGGGCGGGGAGTTCAGAGCTGGGTACTGTTCTGGCCGTTTGGGGAGGGCAGAAGCGGGCACGGGCTGTATAGGGAGGGCAGAGCCGGGCACGGGCGGTATAGAGAGGCCAGAGCCGGGCACGGGCGGTATAGGGAGGCCAGAGCCGGGCACGGGCGGTATAGGGAGGCCAGAGCTGGGCACGGGTGGTATAGGGAGGGCAGAGCTGGGCACAGGCAGTATGGGGAGGGCAGAGCCGGGCACGGGCGGTATAGGGAGGGCACAGCTGGGCACGGGCGGTATAGGGAGGGCAGAGCCGGGCACGGGCTGTACAGTGAGGGCAGAGCCGGGCACGGGCTGTATAGGGAAGGTAGAGCCGGGCACAGGCGGTATGGGGAGGGCAGAGCCGGGCACAGGCGGTATAGGGAGGGTAGAGCCGGGCACGGGCGGTATGGGGAGGGCAGAGCTGGACACAGGCAGTATGGGGAGGGCAGAGCCGGGCACAGGCGGTATGGGGAGGGCAGAGCCGGGCACAGGCGGTATGGGGAGGGCAGAGCCGGGCACAGGCGGTATGGGGAGGGCAGAGCCGGGCACAGGCGGTATGGGGAGGGCAGAGCCGGGCATGGGCGGTATAGGGAGGGCACAGCTGGGCACGGGCGGTATAGGGAGGGCAGAGCCGGGCACGGGCAGTATGGGGAGGGCAGAGCCGGGCACAGGCTGTACAGGGAGGGCAGAGCCGGGCACAGGCGGTATGGGGAGGGCAGAGTTGGGCATGGGCGGTATGAGGAGGGCAGAGCCGGGCACGGGCTGTATAGGGAGGGTAGAGCCGGGCACAGGCGGTATGGGGAGGGCAGAGCCGGGCACAGGCGGTATAGGGAGGGTAGAGCCGGGCACGGGCGGTATGGGGAGGGCAGAGCTGGGCACAGGCAGTATGGGGAGGGCAGAGCCGGGCACAGGCGGTATGGGGAGGGCAGAGCCGGGCACAGGCGGTATGGGGAGGGCAGAGCCGGGCACAGGCGGTATGGGGAGGGCAGAGCCGGGCACAGGCGGTATGGGGAGGGCAGAGCCGGGCACAGGCAGTATAGGGAGGGCAGAGCCGGGCACAGGCGGTATGGGGAGGGCAGAGCCGGGAACGGGCGGTATAGGGAGGGCACAGCTGGGCACGGGCGGTATAGGGAGGGCAGAGCCGGGCACAGGCGGTATAGGGAGGGCAGAGCCGGGCACAGGCGGTATGGGGAGGGCAGAGCCGGGCACGGGCTGTGTAGGGAGGGCAGAGCCGGGCACGGGCGGTATGGGGAGGGCAGAGCCGGGAACGGGCGGTATGGGGAGGGCAGAGCCGGGCACGGGCGGTATGGGGAGGGCAGAGCCGGGCACGGGCGGTATGGGGAGGGCAGAGCCGGGCACAGGCAGTATAGGGAGGGCAGAGCCGGGCACGGGCGGTATGGGGAGGGCAGAGCCGGGAACGGGCGGTATAGGGAGGGCACAGCTGGGCACGGGCGGTATAGGGAAGGCAGAGCCGGGCACAGGCGGTATGGGGAGGGCAGAGCCGGGCACAGGCGGTATGGGGAGGGCAGAGCCGGGCATGGGCGGTATAGGGAGGGCACAGCTGGGCACGGGCGGTATAGGGAGGGCAGACCCGGGCACGGGCAGTATGGGGAGGGCAGAGCCGGGCACAGGCTGTACAGGGAGGGCAGAGCCGGGCACAGGCGGTATGGGGAGGGCAGAGTTGGGCATGGGCGGTATGAGGAGGGCAGAGCCGGGCACGGGCTGTATAGGGAGGGTAGAGCCGGGCACAGGCGGTATGGGGAGGGCAGAGCCGGGCACAGGCGGTATAGGGAGGGTAGAGCCGGGCACGGGCGGTATGGGGAGGGCAGAGCTGGGCACAGGCGGTATGGGGAGGGCAGAGCCGGGCACAGGCGGTATGGGGAGGGCAGAGCCGGGCACAGGCGGTATGGGGAGGGCAGAGCCGGGCACAGGCGGTATGGGGAGGGCAGAGCCGGGCACAGGCGGTATGGGGAGGGCAGAGCCGGGCACAGGCAGTATAGGGAGGGCAGAGCCGGGCACGGGCGGTATGGGGAGGGCAGAGCCGGGAACGGGCGGTATAGGGAGGGCACAGCTGGGCACGGGCGGTATAGGGAGGGCAGAGCAGGGCACAGGCGGTATAGGGAGGGCAGAGCCGGGCACAGGCGGTATGGGGAGGGCAGAGCCGGGCACGGGCTGTGTAGGGAGGGCAGAGCCGGGCACGGGCGGTATGGGGAGGGCAGAGCCGGGAACGGGCGGTATGGGGAGGGCAGAGCCGGGCACGGGCGGTATGGGGAGGGCAGAGCCGGGCACGGGCGGTATGGGGAGGGCAGAGCCGGGCACAGGCAGTATAGGGAGGGCAGAGCCGGGCACGGGCGGTATGGGGAGGGCAGAGCCGGGAACGGGCGGTATAGGGAGGGCACAGCTGGGCACGGGCGGTATAGGGAAGGCAGAGCCGGGCACAGGCGGTATGGGGAGGGCAGAGCCGGGCACAGGCGGTATGGGGAGGGCAGAGCCGGGCACAGGCGGTATGGGGAGGGCAGAGCCGGGCACGGGCGGTATGGGGAGGGCAGAGCCGGGCACGGGCGGTATGGGGAGGGCAGAGCCGGGCACGGGCGGTATGGGGAGGGCAGAGCCGGGCACGGGCGGTATGGGGAGGGCAGAGCCGGGCACGGGCGGTATGGGGAGGGCAGAGCCGGGCACGGGCGGTATGGGGAGGGCAGAGCCGGGCACAGGCGGTATGGGGAGGGCAGAGCCGGGCACAGGCGGTATGGGGAGGGCAGAGCCGGGCACGGGCGGTATGGGGAGGGCAGAGCCGGGCACGGGCGGTATGGGGAGGGCAGAGCCGGGCACGGGCGGTATGGGGAGGGCAGAGCCGGGCACGGGCGGTATGGGGAGGGCAGAGCCGGGCACGGGCGGTATGGGGAGGGCAGAGCCGGGCACGGGCGGTATGGGGAGGGCAGAGCCGGGCACGGGCGGTATGGGGAGGGCAGAGCCGGGCACGGGCGGTATGGGGAGGGCAGAGCCGGGCACGGGCGGTATGGGGAGGGCAGAGCCGGGCACGGGCGGTATAGGGAGGGCAGAGCCGGGCACGGGCGGTATGGGGAGGGCAGAGCCGGGCACGGGCGGTATGGGGAGGGCAGAGCCGGGCACGGGCGGTATAGGGAGGGCAGAGCCGGGCACAGGCGGTATAGGGAGGGCAGAGCCGGGCACAGGCGGTATGGGGAGGGCAGAGCCGGGCACGGGCGGTACAGGGAGGGCAGAGCCGGGCACGGGCGGTATGGGGAGGGCAGAGCCGGGCACGGGCGGTATGGGGAGGGCAGAGCCGGCCACGGGCTGTATGGGGAGGGCAGAGCTGGGCACGGGCGGTATGGGGAAGGCAGAGCCGGGCACGGGCGGTATGGGGAAGGCAGAGCCGGGCACGGGCGGTATGGGGAGGGCAGAGTCTGGAGCCGCCTCCTATAATCCGCTTCCCTTCCCGCATGCTCAGAGCCGCAGCCGCAGACAGCATGGCCGAGCCCGGCGCCCCGCAGCAGGATGGCGGCTTCTCCCAGTTCGTGGCTCTGCACCAGGCGGCTCTGCTGGCGTCAGCCGTGCCCCGGGAATACTGGCCGAGCCTGCACCGCAAGCTGGAGGGGGAGGTAGGCGGCCCGGGGCCTCATGTCTGCGGACACCGGGGGCTGCAGAGTGTGAGGGGTTAACTCTAATACTGGGTTACTACTGGCTCCGTATGTGGGGGGAGGGGCGGCCTGTGGAAGCCGAGAGCCCCCCAACACCGGAGGGTATCAGGAGGGTGTATCTGGTGGGTGACAGGTGCAGCCTATAACTGACCACAGGGGGCAATGGTGAGAGTCACAGTAACTTTTTGTATATTTTTTTACACCAGACACAAATTGTACAAAAGTGGTAGATATGTGGGGTCTCCCTGCCCCCCGTGTGTAGTGCCGGGGTCTGTCCTCTCTCTCTCTGCCCCCCGTGTGTAGTGTCGGGGTCTGTGCTCTCTCCCTGCCCCCCCGTGTGTAGTGTCGGGGTCTGTGCTCTCTCCCTGCCCCCCGTGTGTAGTGTCGGGGTCTGTGCTCTCTCCCTGCCCCCCGTGTGTAGTACCGGAGTCTGTGCTCTCTCTCTGCCCCCTGTGTGTAGTGTCGGGGTCTGTGCTCTCTCTCTGCCCCCTGTGTGTAGTGTCGGGGTCTGTGCTCTCTCCCTGCCCCCCGTGTGTAGTGTCGGGGTCTGTGCTCTCTCCCTGCCCCCCGTGTGTAGTGTCGGGGTCTGTGCTCTCTCCCTGCCCCCCGTGTGTAGTGTTGGGGTCTGTGCTCTCTCCCTGCCCCCCCGTGTGTAGTGTCAGGGTCTGTGCTCTCTCCCTGCCCCCCCGTGTGTAGTGTCAGGGTCTGTGCTCTCTCCCTGCCCCCACGTGTGTAGTGTCGGGGTCTGTGCTCTCTCCCTGCCCCCCGTGTGTAGTGTCGGGGTCTGTGCTCTCTCCCTGCCCCCCGTGTGTAGTGTCGGGGTCTGTGCTCTCTCCCTGCCCCCCCGTGTGTAGTGTCGGGGTCTGTGCTCTCTCCCTGCCCCCCGTGTGTAGTGTCGGGGTCTGTGCTCTCTCCCTGCCCCTCCATGTGTAGCGCCGGGGTCTGGCGCGCTCTCTCTCCCTGCCCCCCCTCCCCAGTGTAGTGCCGGGGTCTGGCGCTCTCTCTCCCTGCCCCCCCTCCCCAGTGTAGTGCCGGGGTCTGGCACTCTCTCTCCCTGCCCCCTCTCCCCAGTGTAGTGCCGGGGTCTGGCGCGCTCTCTCCCTGCCCCCCTCCCCAGTGTAGTGCCGGGGTCTGGCACTCTCTCTCTCCCTGCCCCCCCTCCCCAGTGTAGTGCCGGGGTCTGGCACTCTCTCTCTCCCTGCCCCCCCTCCCCAGTGTAGTGCCGGGGTCTGGCACTCTCTCTCTCCCTGCCCCCCCTCCCCAGTGTAGTGCCGGGGTCTGGCACTCTCTCCCTGCCCCCTCCCCAGTGTAGTGCCGGGGTCTGGCGCTCTCTCTCTCCCTGCCCCCCCTCCCCAGTGTAGTGCCGGGGTCTGGCACTCTCTCCCTGCCCCCCCTCCCCAGTGTAGTGCCGGGGTCTGGCACTCTCTCCCTGCCCCCTCCCCAGTGTAGTGCCGGGGTCTGGCACTCTCTCCCTGCCCCCCTCCCCAGTGTAGTGCCGGGGTCTGGCACTCTCTCCCTGCCCCCCTCCCCAGTGTAGTGCCGGGGTCTGGCACTCTCTCTCCCTGACCCCCTCCCCAATGTAGCACCCGGTCTGTTGCTCTCTCTCCCTGCCCCCCTCCCCAGTGTAGTGCCGGGGTCTGGCACTCTCTCCCTGCCCCCCTCCCCAGTGTAGTGCCGGGGTCTGGCACTCTCTCTCCCTGCCCCCCTCCCCAATGTAGCGCCCGGTCTGTTGCTCTCTCTCCCTGCCCCCCTCCCCAATGTAGCGCCCGGTCTGTTGCTCTCTCTCCCTGCCCCCCTCCCCAGTGTAGCGCCGGTGTCTGGCGCTCTCTCCCTGCCCCCCCTCTGGTTGTAGCGCTCTCTCGCCATCCTATGTTCTCATCCCTTCACTGTGATTTCTCACCTTGACGCTTGTTGCACTATTAATAGTATTTGCCAATTCAGCAGATGATGATATTTCAGACAAATGTAACCTCAGCCATATAGACAAAAAATGTGTGACAATTGGGTATTTTGTGTTGCACAGCAGACGTCATTTTACCCCTCGGGACCCTGCGAAATCTACAATAGAAATTTGATTCCCAGGAGAGCTTCTATGTGCCAACCGCACATTCACTACCAGGTCCTGGCATGTTACCGAGCCCTCTGCATTGGCAGCTGCAATACTGCAGATGTGTCATGTAAGAGGAGGAGGCACAAATATGTGAGGGGTTACGTAAATCATGGCTAAGATTACAACCCAGGTATAATACAATCTGGCCTCCTCCAATGAGATTGTTTATCCTGTATTATGCTCCAGAGCTGCACTTGCTATTCTGCTGGTGGAGTCACTGTGTACATACATTACATTACATTACTGATACTGAGTTACCTCCTGTATTATACTCCAGAGCTGCCCTCACTATTCTGCTGGTGCAATCACTTTATACATACATTACTGATCCTGAGTTATATCCTGTATTATACTCCAGAGCTGCACTCACTATTCTGCTGGTGCAGTCACTGTGTACATACATTACATTACTTATCCTGTACTGATCCTAAGTTACCTCCTGTATTATACTCCAGAGCTGCACTCACTATTCTGCTGGTGGAGTCACTGTGTACATACATTACATTACATTACTGATACTGAGTTACCTCCTGTATTATACTCCAGAGCTGCCCTCACTATTCTGCTGGTGCAATCACTTTATACATACATTACTGATCCTGAGTTATATCCTGTATTATACTCCAGAGCTGCACTCACTATTCTGCTGGTGCAGTCACTGTGTACATACATTACATTACTTATCCTGTACTGATCCTAAGTTACCTCCTGTATTATACTCCAGAGCTGCACTCACTATTCTGCTGGTGCAGTCACTGTGTACATACATTACATTACTGATCCTGTACTGATCCTGAGTTACCTCCTGTATTATACTCCAGAGCTGCACTCACTATTCTGCTGGGGCAGTGACTGTGTACATAGATTACATTACTGATCCTGAGTTACATGTGGTATTATACTCCAGAGCTGCACTCACTATTCTGCTGGTGCAGTCACTGTGTACATGCATTACATTATCTATCCTGTACTGATCCTGAGTTACATGCTGTATTATACTCCAGAGCTGCACTCACAATTCTGCTGCTCTTTTTTATCCTATACTTCTATTGGTGGTGAGTAACCCAAGACGTCTTGATTTACCTCCTAGATCTTTGATGCCGGGGAAATGTTTGGAATAATGCAGGTGGAGGAGGCCGAGGAGGAAGAGGAGGTTGAAGAACAGGCGGACATTGAAAGAGAACTGAAAAAGAAGAAACCAAACCCAGGGACCGAACCTTCTTTCAAAGTAATTGTCACCAATGAGCACGGGCTGCGAGCCACTGACCCGAACTGGTGCGTTTACTAAATAGATGGGCTGGGTGCGCTTAAAGGGGGTGTCTCATCAAGACGACGTCTGTCGGATTAGAGTGTATGCTAATCATAGCGGGGGTCCTCGTGGCCAGTTTAGAGAGGGGCTCAGTAGGCTCAGGTTCCCATCAGGAGGATCTTCGCTTCTTTGGTCCCTATTCATTTTAATGGCCTACGTGTAATACTACATTACCCCACTAGAGGCCACTGCTTCCGGAGTCTGTGGCTTGACCTGTGCACCAGTGATCGCCGATGATCGCTGCGATTTGTAGGAGCCTGATCCTCGGCGATCCCCTGATTCTCGTACATGAGATGTTTTTTGTTTTTTATTTTATAGGGTGTTTTTAGGAAACTTCCTACTTGACTTAACTGATATAAATGTTATTACTAGTTATTGATCTTTTCTAAATTATTCATTAGAGGTCAGACGGAAGCGAGTGTAACTGCTGGGGATTTGTTTGTATTCTGTTACCATGGAAACACAGGTGTTCTTAAAACGACTGCTGTTTGTTTGTTTTACACTATTTACAAACATCCCATATTTAATGAAAACAAATACATTTTTTATTTCTTTTTTTTTCAGCATTTTTCTGATTGACCACGCGTGGACTTACCGCGTGGAGCACGCTCGGCACCAGTTGATGGAAGTTCCCGGCCTCCTTCATCGTATGGCCAACCTTATGGGCATTGAGTTCCACGGAGAAGTTCCAGACGTGGACGTGGTGGAGATGGTTCTGGCGGAAATGTGGAAGTATAACCAGACGTATCAGCTCTCACATGGGGTGAGGTGACAGCCATACTTTACCTTTAAGACCTTAAAGGGAAAGTTCACCTTTTTAATTTTGATCAGTCACTAAGGTAGCTCTATACCTTTTTAAAGGGATTGGCCTGTTCTTAGATCTTTATGTCCTATCTTTTAGGAAGGGTCACCAATAACAGATCGGGGGGGGTTACGCCCATCGATCAGCTGTAAGCAGATCCTGCAGTGTCCGGATGGAAGGACCAAAACAGCACAGCTCCGTTCTCTGTGTAGTGGCCATTCCAAGTACTGCAGCGCAGATGACTTCAATGGGAGCTGAGCTGCAGTACCTAAAAACGACCTCTCCGCTGTTTAGATTCGGTCACCGCAGTACCTTCTTACAGATGATCAGAGGGGGTGTGACGACATGGACTCTGTCAGTGCCTAGCATGGGTTAAGTTTCTTAAAATTCAGCCAGACATGGGGGATAAGCCCCTCCTTGTTTCTATAAGACTCTTTGGAGTCTAGCATTAAAGTTCTTGTTGACTCATGTAATTGCCTTGGCCAGTGAAGGTCAGATACCAAGACCCATATACCGAAATAAAAAGGCCCATATCTCTGGATCCGTATGGCGGATTTTAAAAAATGAAAAACTGATGACTCAGGAGAACAGCGGGAGTATAATGGAATGGAAAATGGGCTGTTTTTGTCCCCTTTAAGCACAATTTTTTTTTTTTTTTTCTCTTTACAGACAGCAGAGGAGAAAGTTCCTGTCTGGTATATAATGGACGAATTTGGCTCCAGGATTCAGCACTCGGACGAGCCGACGTTTGGTACCGCACCGTTTTATTACATCCCCCAGCAGTTGGCATACACCATACTGTGGCCCCTGAAGGACATGAGCAATGGAGGTCAGTGAATGAAAGCATTATTTTATTTTTTGTTTTTTTACATCCAAGGCTCTGAAGCAATACTGCCTTTAGCTGATCATTTATCATTTTTAGCCTGTGCCATATTGTTTCCCTGACAGCAAGCAGAGATCTTGAAAATGGATATACAAGAAATTTGTAGATTTTATTATAATTATTATTATTATATTATTATTATTATTTAATTAATAAGAATAGGAAATACTACTATTATATTTTTTAATATTATTATGTATTATTTAATTAATAATAAGAATGGGAAATACTACTACTACTATTTTTTTATTTATTATTATTATTAAATTAATAAGAATGAAATCCTACTATTATTTCTTAATAATATTAGTAGTATTATTCATTATTATTATTACTATTTATTTAATATTAATAAGAATAGGAAATACTATTATATTTTTTAATATTATGTTTTTAATTAATAATAATGGGAAATACTATTATTATTATTATTATTATTACGGTATGTAGTACTAATAATATTATGTAAAAATAATATATTCGTGGTAGTATTTCCCATTATTATCAATATTCATAATTAATATTAATAGTAATAACAATAATGGGTAATACTACTACTACTACTACTACTACTACTAGTAGTAGTATTTTCCAATATTAAGTATTATTATTATCATGAAATACTACTACTAATATTAAAAATTATATAATATGAATAGTAGTAGTATTTCTTATTGATAGTAGTAAATAATAATTTATTATTAATAATATTATTATGTACAGTATTATGAAATACCAACACTTGAATTTCCTGCAATGACCACTAGAGGGAGCCTATGAGATTCAAGTTTATTACTGAGCTCACAGTATTCATTAAGAGCTGCAGCTCCCTCTAGTGGTGGCCAGAAGTATCTGCAATGTTAGATTTTAAATATGTGTTATTAATATTTTATTATATTTTCATTGTGGTTTTACAGAAGAAGTATCCCGCGATTACGTGTACGGAGAGACTGAGCCTTTCTTGCGGAGCTGTCTGCTTCTACCCTGGCAATCCATGGATGTTACCCACATAAACCACCAAACACCAGAGCCCTCTGATGCCCATTATCAGGTGAGACCGGCGTGGGTAGGTGGTTCTATGCCGACTCTAGTCATGATCCTGATGCCGTCAGTCATTGGCAAGTAATCGTATTGGGGAGTTGGCTCAGATTCCTGATGTTGTCCCCTACTGGTAACACCCATGTACTGCAGTTATGACTGTATGCGCTGTTGGCTTTATTACTATGGTTGGAGAATTTAATTATAGAATATTTTTTTTTATTTTATTATTTTTCATTTTTAATTATTTTTAGGCCATTTTTGCTGAGAATAAAGAATCTCTGCCTCTTCCCGTGGAGCCGCCATTACCCGACAAGACTAAAATTTTCAAGTACGTTTTCTGTGACTTATTTCACACGGAGGGTGTGAATAAAAGTTTGGAATAATATATTTGTAAAGGTATTCCGATGTTTTAAAATGATGGCATGTCACTAGGATATTAAATAACTTCAAGATCAGTGGCGATCACCCTTGATCCTGACAATAAAAGTTCTTTCCTTAAAGGGAGTCTGTCACCGGGTTTTGGTTTGCCATCTGAGAGCAGCATAATGTAGAGACAGAGACCCTGATTCCAGTGATGTGTCACTTTCTGAGCTGTCTGCTGTCATTTTGATAAAATCACTGTTTTCTCTGCTTCAGATCTAGCAGTTATACAGAGCTCATGAATATGCTGGACTACCTTTCCAAGTAGTCCTGTAATGATAATCTCCTGCTGATTAAACAAGATTTTATCAAAACTACACTTAGCAGCCCAGTAAGTGACATCGCTGGAATCAGGATCTCTGCCTCTACATTATATTACTTTTAGATTAGGTGGTAAAAACCAGGTGATAGATTCCGTTTAATATAGACAATTAAAGGGGTGTTTCCATCTTATAAAGTTCTGATTGCTGGAATCTGGGACCACCACTCAGACAAAAGGAGCACAGCACTGCGTCCACTTCTAATTTCCCCTTAAAATAGTGAAGGGGTGAAAGTGCTACAGACCTTCCATTCTCAGGATGTTTGGGTCCTGTAGGTCACTGATCATAAGATCACAGTAAATCCAAGGGGGGATCTGACTGCTTCAAGCTCCACTAGCGGATTTAAAGCCATTACAAAAAAACGATGTGGGGTCTAGTCGGTTTATTGGTGGGAGTCCCGGGAGTTGGACCTCCATTTAAAGGTAAAGTCCTTAGGCTAAGTTCACACACTGCAGAAAATCTGTTTGTGGATTTGCTTACAAATCAGCAATGAAATCTGCAAGTAAAACTGTCAAGGGAGGAATTTGGGTGAAGACTGCTAATGGAGTCTTCGTTTGGGATATCCAGAGATGGTGCCGTATTAGTTACATTAATATCGGCTCTGATATATATATATCAGACAATGAATACATGAGACCTGTTCTCCTTGAGCCAGCATCACCAACTGAACTCGTGTATTGGAAGACACCCAATTATACAGAAAAGCTACTTCGGCCTTGAAGCTAAACAGGGAGTTCTCCACTCCTTAATTTCTCACAGCATTTTGTAAAACACATCTTTTTCTTCGGCGCTCCATTGGGAGACCCAGACGATTGGGTGTATAGCTACTGCCTCCGGAGGCCACACAAAGCATTACACTAAAAAGTGTAAGGCCCCTCCCCTTCTGGCTATACACCCCCCGTGGGATCACGGGCTGCTCAGTTTTCAAGCTTTGTGCGAAGGAGGTCAGACATCCACGCATAGCTCCACTGTTTAGTCAGCAGTAGCTGCTGACTATATCGGATGGAAGAAAAGAGGGCCCATATAGGGCCCCCAGCATGCTCCCTTCTCACCCCACTCTTGTTGGCGGTGTTTGTTAAGGTTGAGGTACCCATTGCGGGTACGGAGGCTGGAGCCCACATGCTGTTTTCCTTCCCCATCCCCCTGAGGGCTCTGGTGAAGTGGGATCTTACCGGCCTTCAGGCTCTGAGGCCGGGCTCCATCCACAGACCCGGAGATCCTGCTGGATACGGAGCTGGGTACCGTCAGGGACAAGGCCCTGCAACATTCAGGTACTCTGTGTTCCCGTACAGACAGGCACAGACACACTCCAGCGTTGCTGGGTGTTCTAGTGCGCCGGGGACAGTAGCGCTGCGCGCTTGAGTTATACTCACTGCAGCTTAGCTGAGTGAGTTTATGTGTGGGGAACTACCGCGCCGGCCGCCCCCGGAGACTGCGGCGCGGCTGAGACTTGTGGTGCGCCGGGGACTTCGCGCCGACCGTGCTTTTACGACGGCAGCGCTTATAAATCTAGTCCCCGGCTTCTGCGGCCTAGTTACGTTTCGTTCCCGCCCCCAGCCCTGTCAGTCAGGGAAGGGGAGAGACGCTGTACAATAGTCAGCGCCGAGGGCTGGAGTCTTATTTACATACTCCAGCCCTCTCACTGGGCACAGTGGGACGCCAGTTTCCCGCTCTTTGTCTGCAGCACGCCCACGGCCCGCCCCTCTTCACAGGACGCCGGCAGCCATTCCTGCACGCAGTCTGAGCTGGAGAACGGACATAGCCCTGGGAGACCCATTATGGTTAAAGGAATGGAAAGCAGATTCTGCTTCCAAAAAATGCTTAACCAGTTTGCCATTATCTCAAGACAGACTGTTTGGTGAGCAATTGGCTGAAATCATTAAACAGTCCAAGGGTAAGGACTCTTCCTTACCCCAGCCCAGATCAAGCAAACCTCAACAGTGGAGGGGACAGTCGAGGTTTCGGTCCTTTCGAGGTTCGGGCAGGGCCCAATTCTCCTCGTCCAAAAGGACTCAGAAGGAGCAGAGGAGCTCAGATTCCTGGCGGACTCACTCACGCCCAAAGAAAGCAGCCGGAGGAACCGCTTCCAAGCCGGCTGCCTCATGACTTTCGGCCTCCTCTCTCCGCATCCTCGGTCGGTGGCAGGCTCTCCCGCTTTTGCGGCATTTGGCTGCCACAGGTCAAGGACCGGTGGGTAACAGACATTTTGTCTCACGGGTACCGGATAGAGTTCAGTTCTCGTCCTCCGCCTCGGTTCTTCAGAACTTCCCCCACATCCCGACCGAGCCGATGCTCTTCTGCAGGCGGTGTGCTCGCTAAGGGCAGAAGGAGTGGTGATCCCTGTTCCTCTTCAGGAACGAGGTCAAGGTTTTTACTCCAATCTGTTTGTGGTGCCAAAAAAGGACGGCTCTTTCCGTCCTGTTCTGGACCTAAAACTGCTCAACAAGCACGTGAAAACCAGGCGGTTCCGGATGGAATCTCTCCGCTCCGTCATTGCCTCAATGTCTCAAGGAGATTTCCTAGCATCAATAGACATCAAGGATGCTTATCTCCACGTGCCGATTGCTCCAGAGCACCAGCGTTTTCTACGCTTCGTTATAGGAGACGAACACCTTCAGTTCGTAGCCCTGCCATTTGGTCTGGCGACAGCCCCACGGGTTTTCACCAAGGTCATGGCAGCAGTGGTAGCAGTCTTGCACTCTCAGGGACACTCGGTGATCCCTTACTTGGACGATCTACTTGTCAAGGCACCCTCTCAAGAGGCATGCCAACACAGCCTGAACGTTGCGCTGGAGACTCTCCAGACTTTCGGGTGGATCATCAACTTTTCAAAGTCAAATCTGTCACCGACCCAATCACTAACGTCTCTTGGCTTGGAGTTTCATACTCTCTCAGCGATAGTGAAGCTTCCGATGGACAAGCAGCGTTCACTACAGACAGGGGTGCAGTCTCTCCTTCAGGGTCAGTCGCACCCCTTAAGACGCCTCATGCACTTCCTGGGGAAGATGGTAGCAGCAATGGAGGCAGTCCCGTTTGCGCAGTTTCATCTGCGCCCACTTCAATGGGACATTCTCCGCTAATGGGACGGGAAGTCGACGTCCTTAGACAGGAAAGTCTCCCTTTCCCAGACGGCCAAGGACTCTCTTCAATGGTGGCTTCTTCCCACCTCATTATCACAAGGAAGGTCCTTCCTACCCCCATCCTGGGCGGGGTGGTCACGACAGACGCGAGTCTGTCAGGGTGGGGAGCAGTTTTTCTCCACCACAGGGCTCAGGGTACGTGGACTCAGCAGGAGTCCACCCTTCAGATCAATGTTCTGGAAATCAGGGCAGTGTATCTTGCCCTACAAGCCTTCCAGCAGTGGCTGGAAGGGAAGCAGATCCGAATTCAGTCGGACAACTCCACAGCGGTGGCATACATCAACCACCAAGGCGGGACACGCAGTCGGCAAGCCTTCCAGGAAGTCCGGCGGATTCTGATGTGGGTGGAAGCCACGGCCTCCACCATATCCGCAGTTCACATCCCCGGCGTAGAAAACTGGGAAGCGGACTTCCTCAGTCGCCAGGGTATGGCCGCAGGGGAATGGTCCCTTCACCCGGACGTGTTTCAGGAAATCTGTCGCCGCTGGGGAAGGCCGGACGTCGACCTAATGGCGTCCCGGCACAACAACAAGGTCCCAACTTTCATGGCACGGTCTCCGCGATCACAGAGCTCTGGCGGCAGACGCCTTAGTGCAAGATTGGTCGCAGTTCCAGCTGCCCTATGTTTTTCCCCCTCTGGCACTCTTGCCCAGAGTGCTACGCAAGATCAGGTCCGATTGCCGCCGCGTCCTGCTCGTCGCCCCAGACTGGCCGAGGAGGTCGTGGTATCCGGATCTGTGGCATCTCACGGTCGGCCAACCGTGGGCGCTACCAGACCGGCCAGACTTACTGTCACAAGGGCCGTTTTTCCATCTGAATTCTACGGCCCTGAACCTGACTGTGTGGCCATTGAGTCCTGGATACTAGCATCTTCAGGATTATCTCAAGGGGTCGTGGCCACCATGAGACAGGCTAGGAAGCCCACGTCTGCTAAGATCTACCACAGAACGTGGAAGATTTTCTTATCCTGGTGCTCTGCTCAGGGAGTGTCCCCCTGGCCATTTGCATTGCCTACCTTTCTTTCCTTCCTGCAATCTGGTTTGGAAAAAGGCTTATCGCTCGGCTCCCTTAAAGGGCAAGTCTCAGCGCTATCGGTATTTTTTCAAAAGCGTCTAGCACGACTTCCTCAGGTACGCACGTTCCTGCAGGGGGTTTGTCACATCGTCCCTCCGTACAAACGGCCGTTAGATCCATGGGATCTGAACAGGGTACTAGTTGCTCTCCAGAAGCCGCCCTTCGAGCCTCTGAAGGATGTTGCACTTTCTCGACTCTCACAGAAAGTGGCCTTTCTGGTAGCGGTCACGTCTCTTCGGAGGGTAATCCGAGCTGGCAGCGCTGTCATCCAAAGCTCCCTTCCTGGTTTTTCACCAGGACAAGGTAGTGCTGCGCCCCGATTCAGGAGTTTCTCCCTAAGGTGGTATCCTCTTTTCATCTCAATCAGGATATCTCCTTACCTTCCTTTTGTCCTCATCCAGTTCATCGGTATGAAAAGGATTTGCATTTGTTGGATCTCGTGAGAGCACTCAGAATCTACATTTCCCGCACGGCGCCCCTGCGCCGCTCGGATGCACTCTTTGTCCTTGTCGCTGGTAAGCGCAAAGGATCGCAGGCTTCCAAATCCACCCTGGCTCGATGGATCAAGGAACCAATTCTTGAAGCCTACCGTTCTGCTGGGCTTCCGGTTCCATCAGGGCTGAAGGCCCATTCTACCAGAGCCGTGGGTGCGTCCTGGGCATTACGACACCAGGCTACGGCTCAACAGGTGTGCCAGGCAGCTACCTGGTCGAGTCTGCACACTTTCACCAAACATTATCAGGTGCATACCTACGCTTCGGCGGACGCCAGCCTAGGTAGAAGAGTCCTGCAGGCGGCGGTTGCCTCCTCGTAGGGGAGGGCTGTTTTGCAGCTCTAACTTGAGGTATTAATTTACCCACCCAGGGACTGCTTTTGGACGTCCCAATCGTCTGGGTCTCCCAATGGAGCGCCGAAGAAGAAGGGAATTTTGTTACTTACCGTAAATTCCTTTTCTTCTAGCTCCTATTGGGAGACCCAGCACCCGCCCTGTTTCCTTCGGGATTTTTGGTTTTTTCGGGTACACATGTTGTTCATGTTGAACGGTTTCAGTTCTCCGATGTTACTTCGGATTGAATTTGTTTAAACCAGTTATTGGCTTTCCTCCTTCTTGCTTTAGCACTAAAACTGAGCAGCCCGTGATCCCACGGGGGGTGTATAGCCAGAAGGGGAGGGGCCTTACACTTTTTAGTGTAATGCTTTGTGTGGCCTCCGGAGGCAGTAGCTATACACCCAATCGTCTGGGTCTCCCAATTGGAGCTAGAAGAAAAGGAATTTACGGTAAGTAACAAAATTCCCTTCGTTCCTTGCACATTCTTTCTGTCGTGAACAGTACTGATAAGACTTTTACTCCTCATTAAAAGATTTCCATCGTTTCTACATCTGTTCACTTATTCTTGGTAACCCTTCTCAACTATACAGCTTTGAATTATATTATAGATCTATGCAATTGCTACATAGATAGACAGATTACAATACAACTACATCTACATTTTGATTATTTACATACACAGATATTATTACGTTTAAACAAACTACAACTCAGGCCACCTCCACAAAACGTGAGCATTTCGTTGCAGGTTTTGTTGGAGATTTCTCTCTGCTCCACTGACTAAGCATTAAATAGGGCGAAACCAGAATGAAAATCTGCATAATAACCAGCGCGCTGCAGACTTGAAATCTGCACAAATCTTTCACGTTTGTGCACTTGTGACTGGGATTTACTTGTAATGTACGGAAAATTACTGCAGAATCTGCACTGCAAGTCTGCAATGTTTGAATTTGGCCTTAGTTTTGTTTCAGAAAACCCCTGTGCACCGGCTGTAATTTCATTTTAAATATATAAATAAATACTGGGCTTTACTCACCCTCCACGGGTCCAACACTGAGTCCTTACCAATGTTCCGGATATCTATGATTGTCTACAGCGCTGCTGTCACATTGAGAGCGCTGCAGCCAATCGATGAGTTCAGCGTCAGCTAGAGGTGACAGTACGAGAGCAGCTGAGCTCAGTGATAGCCTGAAATACGGCTGTCACATTGAGGGTGCTGCAGCCAATCGCTGAATTCAGCTACTCTGCCAGAGTGGATATCGAGAGCAGCTGAGCTCAGTGATTGTTATTGGCTGCAGCACTGACGTCACAAAGCGCTGCAGACAAACACCGGCAAGCCTTTAAAGTTACAGAAAATCTCCCTGTTTTTGCCTTTCAGAGTGTACACAGATATGCAGCAAGTCCTGACCGGCGTGGACCACCCGAGATTTGTCTTTACCAACGACGAGAAAGAAGCCGACATCCTCTTCAACTTCTCCCACTTCAAAGATTATAAGGTGAGTGTCTGAGGGGCTCCATCTCACTGCTCTCCCCTGAATTACATTTCTCCCCAGTCTTATCTTTTTAACGGGATTGCCCATTATTAGAAAATCATCTGGAAACAGTGCCACACTTGTCTATAAGGTTGTCTGTAGTATTGCAGCTCCACCCAGAGCAGGATACAGTATATACTTGTAGAATCTGACTACAAAGGGTTTATTTGTGGTCTGTTACCATGGGGACGCATGGGTCTGGACAAGGGAAATAAACATGAAAGTTAACAATATTTTAACTTGAGACTAATTACAAAGTTTTGTCTTTTCAGATGCATTGGAGTGTAAAATACATATATATAAATTTTAGATTAGTCAAGTGTTATTTCTCGGGTCGGAAACTAGTCAGGCAAAAATATAAATTATTATAATAATGAATATGACTCCAGGAATCTTCCTTCCTCTTCCTTCCTCTTCCTTCCTTTTTCGTCCCTCCTTTCCCTCCTTTTTCGTCCCTCCTTTCCCTCCTTTTTCGTCCCTCCTTTCCCTCCTTTTCGTCCCTCCTTTCCCTCCTTTTTCGTCCCTCCTTTCCCTCCTTTTTCGTCCCCTCCTTTCCCTCCTTTTTCGTCCCTCCTTTCCCTCCTTTTTCGTCCCTCCTTTCCTCCTTTTTCGTCCTCCTTTCCCTCCTTTTTCGTCCCTCCTTTCCCTCCTTTTTCGTCCCTCCTTTCCCTCCTTTTTCGTCCCTCCTTTCCCTCCTTTTTCGTCCCTCCTTTCCCTCCTTTTTCGTCCCTCCTTTCCCTCCTTTTTCGTCCCTCCTTTCCCTCCTTTTTCGTCCCTCCTTTCCCTCCTTTTTCGTCCCTCCTTTCCCTCCTTTTTCGTCCTCCTTTCCCTCCTTTTTCGTCCTCCTTTCCTCCTTTTTCGTCCCTCCTTTCCCTCCTTTTTCGTCCCTCCTTTCCCTCCTTTTTCGTCCCTCCTTTCCCTCCTTTTTCGTCCCTCCTTTCCCTCCTTTTTCGTCCCTCCTTTCCCTCCTTTTTCGTCCCTCCTTTCCCTCCTTTTTCGTCCCTCCTTTCCCTCCTTTTTCGTCCCTCCTTTCCCTCCTTTTTCGTCCCTCCTTTCCCTCCTTTCCTCAGCTACCACTAGAGGGAGCCTGAGATTAAGTTTTATTACTGAGCTCATGCTATTCAGTAAGAGCTGCAGCTCCCTCTAGTGGAGGCCACAAATAACTGCAATCTTAGATTTTAACAGTCAATACTGAGTGTTTGGAGCTTTGTATCAGGAAAAAAACCAGCTCTGACTACTATAAAGATATTTTTTTATATCCTTGAATGGTGGTTATATATGACCTTACACTTCTGTCCCTCTAGGACGCTCAGTGCGGAGAGACCCCATGTCCTCCTCAATCAGTTCCCGTGTGAGAATCTGCTGACCGTAAAGGACTGTTTGGCGTCCGTTTCCAGAAGGGTCGGAGATGCGGAAGGTCCACAATGGCTGCCCCGTACTTTTAACCTGAAGACGGAGCTCCCGCAGTTTATCAGCTACTTCAAGCAGCGGGAGGAGAGGTACAGCTACACCGGGGACTGGGTGCGGCCGTGTAGAGATTTTGAGGCTTGAAGTCAAATATTTGCTCCTGAGGGAAGTGCCTGAGTTCTGGAGGTTAGCCACTTTACCTGTCTTATGCCATTGTCTCCACAGAGGAGAAGACAATCACTGGATCTGCAAACCGTGGAACCTGGCACGGAGTCTGGACACACACGTCACAACCAACCTGTCCTATATCATCCGTCAGCGGGAGAGCACGCCGAAGGTTTGTCTCAAGTTCCATCATGTCTCCTTCTTCATGGGTGAAATGAAATTGAGGATGCGTCATGGTACTTCACTGGCCCCGACCCAAAAAATATACTCTGCAGGCGTTTTGGCACCAGGTGTGTGTTTTGCTTGCGACACTCCCTCTCTGCCTCCTATTCTCTGGCCAGTTCCTCGTCATGGTAGATTTCCTATCGGCATTTGCCGATAACTAGGCATCCAAATAGAGTTTTTCCACCTACATCCCCTCTTTCTCTTCCGATAGGGTCAGCATGTGACTGCTGCAAGTGATTGGCTGCAGCGGTCAAACAACAACCATGCTGGAAGAGAGGGGGACACGGCCAGCAGAGGGGGATCAGAAGGTTAAGTGAGACCATATGTAAATTTTAAAGGGGCAGAAAACCCCTTTAGGCCACCCGTTCCTTTAGTTGATCCAAAAGCCATAAAATGACAGATGAGTGACCCTTTAGGTTCCTGGTTGGTTCTTTCCCTCTCACTCATAGAAAAGGATGTCTTTGCTGTTCTTTGTATCACCCTGCTACACAAATTGATAGAAACTCATCATTATCTTGCCCCATGTCGGAGGACTGCCTGGTAGTGTAAAAGGAAATACTCCAAATTGCCTTACCCTTGAAGTCCATCCTTTAACATGTCAGTAGTATACACTCCAATATTAGGGCTATATACTGCCCTTGAGATCCCAAATTCTGTGTTGATTAATATCTTAATATATATTCTAGCAGACCGGCACAGACTTTCTGATAGAGTTCTAAATCCTCTGTATAGATGAAGATTTTGGCTACTACCAGCCACCACTAGAGGGAGCTCAGGAGCCTACTGCGTCTACACTGTGTGCAGAATTATTAGGCAAATGAGTATTTTGATCACATGATGCTTGTTATACATGTCGTCCTACTCCAAGCTGTATAGGCTGAGAGCCAACTACCAATTAAGTAAATCAGGTGATGTGCATCTCTGTAATGAGGAGGGGGTACGGTGTAATGACATCAACACCCTATATAAGGGTGTGCTAAATTATTAGGCAACTTCCTTTTCATTTGGCAAAATGGGTCAGAAGAGAGATTTGACAGGCTCTGAAAAGTCCATATTGTGACGTCTTGCAGAGGGGATGCAGCAGTCTTGAAATTGCCAAACTTTTGAATTGTGATCACCGAACAATCAAGCGTTTCATGGCAAATAGCCAACAGGGTCGCAAGAAGCGTGCTGGGCAAAAAAGGCGCAAAATAACTGCCCATGAATTGAGGAAAATCAAGCGTGAAGCTGCCAAGATGCCATTTGCCACCAGTTTGGCCATATTTCAGAGCTGAAACGTTACTGGAGTATCAAAAAGCACAAGGTGTGCCATACTCGGGGACAGGCCAAGGTAAGGAAGGCTGAAAAACCACCACCTCTGACCAAGAAACATAAGATAAAACGTCAAGACTGGGCCAAGAAATATCTTAAGACTGAATTTTCAAAGGTTTTATGGACTGATGAAATGAGAGTGACTCATGATGGGCCAGAGGCTGGATCAGTAAAGGGCAGAGAGCTCCACTCCGACTCAGACGTCAGCAAGGTGGAGGTGGGCACTGGTATGGGCTGGGATCATCAAAGATCAACTTGTGGGACCTTTTCGGGTTGAGGATGGAGTGAAGCTCAACTCCCAGACCTACTGCCAGTTTCTGGAAGACAACTTCTTCAAGCAGTGGTACAGGAAGAAGTCTGTATCGTTCAAGAAAAACATGATTTTCATGCAGGACAATGCTCCATCACATGCATCCAACTACTCCACAGCGTGGCTGGCCAGTAAAGGTCTAAAAGATGAAAAAATAATGACATGGCCCCCTTGTTCCCCTGATCTGAACCCCATAGAGAACCTGTGGTCCCTCATAAAATGTGAGCTCTACAGGGAGGGAAAACAGTCCACCTCTGGGAACAGTGTCTGGAGGCTGTGGTGGCTGCTGCACACAATGTGGATCGTAAACAGATCAAGCAACTGACAGAATCTATGGATGGTCGGTTGCTGAGTGTCATCAGAAAGAAAGGTGCCTATATTGGTCACTCATTTTTTTTGGGGTTTTGTTTTTGCATGTTAGAAATGTTTATTTCTAAATTTTGTGCAATTATATTGGTTTATCTGGAGAAAATAAACAAGTGAGATGGGAATAGGTTTGGTTTTTATTAAGTTGCCTAATAATTCTGCCACAGTAATAGTTACCTGCACAAACAGATCCTCCTAAGATAGCCAAATCTAAAAAAAAAAAAACCCCTCCAACTTCCAAAAATATTAAGCTTTGATATTTATGAGTCTTTTGGATGATTGAGAACATAGTTGTTGATCAATAATTAAAAAAAAATCCTCTAAAATACAACTTGCCTAATAATTCTGCACACAGTACACTGTGTATACAGAGAGCTCCCCCTAGTGGTGACCAGTCAGTGGAGGGGATGTGAGTCTCTGCTGCAGATTAAGAGTGTAATGAGCTCAGAATTATGCACCTGTGAATGAGTGTTCACTTTCAAAAATACTAACCACACATCTTCCGGAAAGTGCATGCTTCCAGCAAGGGGTTAACAATTGTTTCCAGTAGTTATGTCAAAAGATCTCCATATGTGACAACAATCTCTAAAGGGGAAGTTCATCAGAATAATTATCACATAACATTCTCCATGGAGGAACATGAAGCAAATTATTAGATTGTGACATATTTCTAGTTAGTATTTTTTTTTCTTCTTCTTTAGTCCATTGTTTTTCAAAAAAAACTTTGCCCATCCATAATGCCTTGTGTACAAGGGTAACATGATGTATTCATTTTCTTATGTAGGTTGTATCAAAGTATATAGAGAATCCGGTGCTCTTCCATCGGGACGACGTTGGGATGGTGAAATTTGACATCCGTTACGTGGTGCTGCTCCGCTCTGTGCGACCCCTCAAGCTCTACACATACAATGTCTTCTGGCTTAGATTTGCTAACAGGTAAATCTTTTTTCTGTGCACTCCCGTCTGGCTGCCTGTCTCTAGGCCCTCGCGTTTCGCCGCCTCTCTAGGCCCTCGCGTTTCGCCGCCTCTCTCTAGGCCCTTGTGTCTCGCCGCCTCTCTCTAGGCCCTCGCATTTCGCCGCCTCTCTCTGGGCCCTCGCCTCTCGCCGCCTCTCCCTGGGCCCTCGCCTCTCGCCGCCTCTCCCCTGGGCCCTCGCCTCTCGCCGCCTCTCCCTGGGCCCTCGCCTCTCGCCGCCTCTCCCTGGGCCCTCGCCTCTCGCCGCCTCTCCCTGGGCCCTCGCCTCTCGCCGCCTCTCCCTGGGCCCTCGCCTCTCGCCGCCTCTCCCTGGGCCCTCGCCTCTCGCCGCCTCTCCCTGGGCCCTCGCCTCTCGCCGCCTCTCCCTGGGCCTCGCCTCTCGCCGCCTCTCCCTGGGCCCTCGCCTCTCGCCGCCTCTCTCTGGGCCCTCGCCTCTCGCCGCCTCTCTCTGGGCCCTCGCCTCTCGCCGCCTCTCTCTGGGCCCTCGCCTCTCGCCGCCTCTCTCTGGGCCCTCGCCTCTCGCCGCCTCTCTCTGGGCCCTCGCCTCTCGCCGCCTCTCTCTGGGCCCTCGCCTCTCGCCGCCTCTTTCTCTCTCTTTCTCTCTCTCTTTCTCCTCTCTTTCTCTC
>NC_134356.1:33738145-33768355 GCF_048569485.1 Anomaloglossus baeobatrachus | reverse complement strand
GCACTACCATGCTCGGGTGCTCTGTACTCGTAACTAGTGATGAGCGGGCACTACCATGCTCGGTACTCGTAACTAGTGATGAGCAGGCACTACCATGCTCAGGTGCTCGATACCGTAACTAGTGATCAGCGAGCACTACCATGCTCAGGTGCTCTGTACTCGTAACTAGTGATGAGCGGGCACTACCATGCTCGGGTGCTCGGTACTCGTAACTAGTGATGAGCGGGCACTACCATGCTCAGGTGCTCGTACTCGTAACTAGTGATCAGCGGGCACTACTATGCTCAGGTGCTCGGTACTCGCAAACTAGTGATGAGCGAGCACTACCATGCTCAGGTGCTCTGTACTCGTAACTAGTGATCAGCGGGCACTACTATGCTCAGGTGCTCGGTACTCGCAACTAGTGATGAGCGAGCACTACCATGCTCAGGTGCTCTGTACTCGTAACTAGTGATCAGCGGGCACTACCATGCTCGGGTACTCGGTACTCGCAACTAGTGATGAGCGAGCACTACCATGCTCGGGTGCTCTGAACTCGTAACTAGTGATGGTAATGGTAGTGCCCGCTCATCACTAGTTACGAGTACTGAGCACCCGAGCATGGTAGTGCCCGCTCATCACTAGTTACGAGTACTGAGCACCCAAGGATGGTAGTGCCCGCTCATCACTAGTTACCAGTACTGAGCATCCAAGCATGGTAGTGCCTGCTCATCACTAGTTACAAGAACTGAGCACCCGAGCATGGTAGTGCCCGCTCATCACTAGTTACGAGTACTGAGCACCTGAGCATGGTAGTGCCCGCTCATCACTAGTTACGAGTACTGAGCACCCGAGCATGGTAGTGCCCGCTCATCACTAGTTACGAGTACTGAGCACCCGAGCATGGTAGTGCCCGCTCATCACTAGTTACGAGTACTGAGCACCCGAGCATGGTAGTTCCCGCTCATCACTAGTTACGAGTACAGAGCACCTGAGCATGGTAGTGCCCACTCATCACTAGTTACAAGTACTGAGCACCCGAGCATGGTAGTGCCCGCTCATCACTAGTTACAAGTACTGAGCACCGAGCATGATAGTGCCCGCTCATCACTAGTTACGAGTACAGAGCACCCAAGCATGGTAGTGCCCGCTCATCACTAGTTACAAGTACTGAGCACCCGAGCATGGTAGTGCCCGCTCATCACTAGTTACAAGTACTGAGCACCCGAGCATGGTAGTGCCCGCTCATCACTAGTTACAAGTACTGAGCACCCGAGCATGGTAGTGCCCGCTCATCACTAGTTACGAGTACTGAGCACCCGAGCATGGTAGTGCCCGCTCATCACTAGTTACAAGTACTGAGCACTCCGAGCATGATAGTGCCCGCTCATCACTAGTTACGAGTACAGAGCACCCAAGCATGGTAGTGGCCCGCTCATCACTAGTTACAAGTACTGAGCACCCGAGCATGGTAGTGCCCGCTCATCACTAGTTACAAGTACTGAGCACCCGAGCATGGTAGTGCCCGCTTATCACTTCCCAAATGATATAATCTGCTTCTTCATCATTTGTGTTGTAGATCCATTGTGATGAATTTATCACCATGTTTGAGAAGCAATATCCGAAATATCCCTGGAAGTCTATTGAGGTATGTGATATGTACAAGTGTAGCAGTTTTTTGAAAAAGCAGCCATATTGTTGTTGTGTTGTCTTTTTTTTATAAGCTTAATTTACAGTAGGCCTAATTCAACGCTGTTACCCATTAGCAACCAATCACAGCGCGGCTTTCATTTTTTCTCAGCTGTTACAGAAATAAAACCTTTGCTCTGATTGGTTGCTATAGGCAACAAGGCCCAACTTACATATATCTCTCGCTAGGTAGATAAATATCTCGGGCGGTGATACGTTTCCAATTTTAGGCCGTGTTCTCACAAATTGATGGCCTCCGGTCACCCTGCACCACATCCTTTTTCAGGTGGATCCCGATGATTTCTGACATTTTTAATGCTGTGAAATTAGATTGCGAGATCTATAGAGAATAGAGATTTATGCAACTGGTGATAATTTGTGTATCCTATATACTTATAGTGGAAATCAAGGTCTCCTATGAAGACCAGTCTAAGGTTAGGCATACAGGAGAACCAAAATGGCAGCAGAAGACTTAAAGGGGTATCCCCATCTCAATGATCCTGTCCCAATATGTAGTAGATGTAATAATATAAATGCTCCAATTAGAAATGTAGTATAGTTCTCCTGATTAGCTATGTCTCTTACCTCATGTGCAGGGCATTGCATGTTGGGTATCCATGGTTACGACCAGTTATGCAGTGAGTTAGTTGTTCGTAGAAGTAACCTTGGATAGCTAACCTGCAATGCCCTGCAAATGAAGTAAGAGACATAGCTAATTATGAGAGCTATACTACATTGGAGGTATTTGCTAATATTGTTATTACACCTACTACATATTGGGAGAGGATCTTGGAGATGGGAATACACCTTTTAAGCAGGCTGCCATGATGTCTGTGTCACCGGGGAAGGGAAGTAAGAGGGGGTGTCAGAAAGAACACCCCAATGGCAGTGTGTCATCTATGTCACTGTCAATGATAGTGGTCTTTAAGTGGTTAAACAGCAGCAATCAGAGCTAGCTCCGGTTGCTGCTGTTAATTTGCCTGAGCCTGCGCCATTCTCCCACTCCATGTGATAATAGTACAAAGATTTTTTTTTTGTGTTCTCTTCCCATGTTTTAAAGAGCCCTTTCCTACTGTAACCTTTCATCAGTCACATCCGTGTGTGATCGGGTCTGATCATCGGATTAAATCGGGTTGTGTTGCAGTAATCATGCACGATTGGTAGTTGAGCACGGCGTATCATTATTTTCTCTTATCACATTATATATACAGTTATTTTAATTCTGCCTCTTGTTTCTCAGGCTCAATTATTTAAGACCTTTGGAGAACTATTTCAAGCAGCGACATCCAAGCCGGCCCCTCTCGGGATCTGCGACTACCAGTCATCCCGAGCCATTTACGCTATAGATCTGATGCTGAAGTGGGACACAGACAGTGAAGGTATCACCATGGGCTCCTTAGTCACCCCTGAAACGTTGATTGATTTTTATTTCCTTTTTTTTTTTTTTTTTTTATCACTGTGGTAGAAAGAGAGCATTTTCTTGCAGCCACCACTAGGGGGAGCTCAATGCATAGCAATCTCAATGGCTGCCATTGAATGTATAGTTGAAGCCAGAAGTTTCCCTCCGCTCTCTATAAAGACACATCTGCAGGTTTTTCCCTCCACTCTCTATACAGACTCATCTACAGGTTCGTCCCCTCCGCTCTCTATACAGACACATCTGCAGGTTCGTCCCTCCGCTCTCTATACAGACACATCTGCAGGTTCGTCCCCTCCGCTTTCTATACAGACACATCTGCAGGTTTTCCCCTCCGCTCTCTATAAAGACATATCTGCAGGGTTTTTCCCTCCGCTCTGTATACAGACACATCTGCAGGTTTTTCCCTCCGCTCTCTATACAGACACATCTGCAGGTTTTTTCCCTCCGCTCTCTATACAGACACATCTGCAGGTTTTTCCCTCCGCTCTCTATACAGACACATCTGTAGGTTTTTCTCACTATCTGACATGAAATCAGAATAAACCTTTCCCGTTTTAGGTCAATTAGGAACTAAAATTATTTATATTTGTCAAATGCCGGAATAATGAGAGAGAGAGAATGTTTTGAGGAATTTTTTATTACTTCTGCAAAGTCAAACATTTCTCTCCATTTCATTTAGTATTTTGTGCCATTGCCCTTACACTGTATGATTTGGGGGGAAACATATTGGTTCTCCTTCCACAAGCCTCTCACCATGGAATTTGGGCTTATTCCTCTTGACAGAACTGGTGTAGCTGAGCCATGTTTGTAGGTCATCTTGCTCGCAGTGGCTTTTTCAGCTTTGCCTATAAACTTTCAATAGGATTGAGATCAGGGTTTTTGATGGCCACTCCAAAACATTGACTTTGTTATCCTTTAGCCATTTTGTAACCAGTTTGGCAGTATGCTTCAGGCCATTTCCGCCCAAGCTTTAAGTTCCTGGCTGACGTCTTGAGATGTTCTTCAGTATTGCCACATTATCTTCTTTCCTCATGATGCCAATTATTTTGTGAACTGCCCCAGTTTTTCCTGCAGCAAAACAACTCCACAACATGATGCCGCCACCACCGTGTTTCATGGAGTAATGGCTTCTTCCTGGTAGAGTGGCCTTTTAGCCCATGTCTATACAGCACTCGTTTCACTGTGGATAATGACACCATCTTACCAGCTTCCGCCAGCATCTTCACAAGGTCTTTTGCTTTTGTTCTTGGGTGGATCTGCACATGTCTGACCAAAGCACATTCATCTCTGGTACACAGAAGCCGTCTCCTTCCTGAGCTGTATGATGGCTGGACATTCCCATCTTGTTTGTACTTGCTTATAATTGTTTGTACAGATGAATGAGGCACCTTCAGGTATCTGGAAATTGTACCCAAGGATGAGCCAGACTTGTGCAAGTCCACAATTCTCTTCTGGAGATCTTGGCTGATTTCTTTTGACTTTCTCATGAGGCTACACAAAGAAGCAGTGTATTTCAGGTGTGCATTACAATACATCCACAGGTGTGCCTCTAATTAACTCAGATGTTGCCAATAAACCTATCAGAAGCTTCCAAAGACGTGACCTCATCATATGGGCGGTCCCATATTGTTTAAAGGCACAGTACTCTTAGTGTATGGAAACTTTTGAAAAAATGCCTTAAAACATTAAGCGCCAGCACTAACCTCCACCATCCCGCGAGGTGCCGATTGGTTAACATTGCAGTCGTGTGCATACTGAAAGTCCCTGTGCTTGCCAAACAGTCATGAATTCTGTTTTGTGTATGGAGACCGATGCGTTTCTATAGTAACAGACTACAAACCCTTTTTGTAGTCTGATTCTGGAGTCGTGTTATGCCAGGGTTACTCTTTTCTTCTTGCTAACCTACAGCAGAGTGAATAGAAAGCAATGACTACGCCAGGTTTGTTTGTAGTCTGTAACCATGGATACGCATAGTTCTGCATAGGAGCTGTGTACACCAAACTGAAAATGGCTTTAAAAGCTTGAAATCAATTGGAGCTTAGATTGATCCTAAATCTTTTGTCTTCTTCCAGGTAAACAGGTGATGCAGCCGCAAATTCTAGAAGTCAACTTTAACCCCGATTGTGCCAGGGCCTGCAAGTACCATCCGACTTTTTTCAATGACGTCTTCAGCACGCTGTTCTTAGACGAAACGGACAATTGCCACATGACCGCCATCTTGTAATGACGCCTAGATGATTACATTGGAAATAATCTTCCTGGACTTGATACAACCAGCAATATCCACATAGATAACATCTGCCTATATACCAATACACGGCTCTTTATTAATCTGATATTATTGCTCTTAAAGGGGTTGTCCAGGATCAGATGTTTTTTTTTTTTGCTTTATTTCTAGAAACAGCGCCACCTTTATCTATGGGCCATGTCTGGTATTGCAGGCTCGCCCCATTCTTTTGAATACTGCAATAATTAACACAACCATAGAAAAGTGGCGCCGTTTTTCTGGAGGAAATCTGCACCTTTTTTTTCTACTTGTTAAGGTTCATTTTCTTCAGCTCCATTGCTCTAGGCTTTAACAGAAAGGGGGGACCCTGTTAAAATAATATATCCCCTTCTCATTTGGACCCAAAATTCATCCATAGGGCATTTAATGTGAGGTCTATGTTTCCCTATGTCAGGTATAATGACCTTTCTACAGTCCTAGCTCTGCCCTTTGATACGTCGCAGATTTTCAGCTCTTATTTAGGACTGGGACAACTTTATTAACCTTAAAATCCCCGAGACTTCTTGGTTGCATATCCCTGGGTTCAGAACGGGGAGCCCCGGTGGTGTAAGCAATGTTAGGGGATCATCCTCTGCACCAATATCCGCTTTTCAGATCTACACAGGCTTGTCACTTTTGTTATATTCCAGAAAAATAAAGGTTACATGTTTATTTGACTCATTGGTGTTTTTTTGTTTTTTTTTTTTACAATGGATCTACTCTAGTTGAAAAAAAACACATAGAACTACGGTATATAAAAAAAAAAAATCACACCGTAGGAGCCAATTCAGATGATGCAGGCACACACAGAATGTGGCAAACCCTCCTAATACAGTGGAACCTCGCTTAACGAGCAAAGCTTGCTGTAAATGTGTAACTCAGTGTACGAGCAAATCCTCACCGCACACACTTCCGGTTCTCTCCGCACACACTTCCGGTTCCATACATCCACTGCACTCTGACCCGCTCTTGCAGTCCACACAAACACACACAAGCACGCACACACACATATTATGCGTCCCTTACCTTCCGTTCCATCACTGCCTCATGGTTGTTGTAGTTCGCTGCTACAGTATGTGTATCGGGTAACCATCGCAACGAGGGAGGAACTTCCGCTGTCAGCCGCTTCTCAAAGGCAGCGCGCTGGCCAATCGGAGGCAAGCGGCTCCTGCCTTTGACGTCAGCGCGCTGGCAGCGGAAGTTCCTCCCTCGTCGTGATGCTTACCCGATACACCTCCTGTACCGGCGAACTACAAGTTCCAGGAGGCTGGCGATGGAAGGTAAGGTGTGTGTGTGTGTGTGTGTGTATGTGTGTGTGTGATGGCACAATAGGTGACCAGGACGGGACATTTAACAAGTTATGGAAGGAATTGTCTGCATTGCAGTGATTTCCTATGGGAAATCTTGCTTTGCTGAACGAGTAACTTGGTTAATAAGCACAGTCCCAGAACGGATTGTTCTCGTTAGGCTGGACTCACACGAGCGTATGGCATCAGATGCAATATGCTAATGACCCCCGGCTCAGACTTTGATGCGAGCGTGAGTCGAGTGTCATGCGACTGTGATCTGATCTTGCAGTCGGGTCACAGCTGTGAAGCAGAGTGCCGGTGCTGCGGAGGAGAGGGAGGGGTTAATCCCCCCCCATCTCCTCCGTTTTGAGCCTGTGCGTATATCGCACTGCACTGGGATAACATCAGAGTGCAGTCCGATGTATGTCTCGCACCCATTCACTTGAATGGGTGCGAGAGATACGGCTCTCGGAGAAAATCGCAGCATGCTGCTACTTGTATCTCATCCAGAATCTGTATACTAGAAAAGCTGACCAACTGCTGTCCCTCATTCACTAACATTGGTCAGAGTGCAATGCGAAAATTTCTTGCATTGCACTCGTCCGATTTCAACACTTGTGTGAGCGTACCCTTAACCAAGGTTCCACTGTAAAGATGGCCGTAGCCCAGGTGCACGATGCTGATGATACAGCCGCTCAAACCTCCACACTAGAGGGGCGGCTGCTTAGCATAGGACATGCACATTCATAAGGCTTGCACTGGGAGCCCATCATATAATGAGTGAGATGCACAGTGTCTGAACGGTAACCTATAAATGATGCAAGAAACCTAGGTCAGGCGGGCCCATCAGCACTATATATACCATATTTTTTGGACTAGAAGACGCACTTTTTTTCCCTCCAAATGTTGGGGGAAAGTGTGGGGGGGTGCGTCTTATAGTCTGAATGTAGGGCTGCGGGGAATGAGGGTCATCGGTGGCACGAGCAGGCTGTAGCAGCCTGCCGTGACCACGTGGACCCGCTCATTTAATATGCACGCCCATCCTCCTGCCCATCATCCCTCAGCGCTGAAGCTGGCGCTGACAGGTGGGCGGGGAATGCGCGCATATTAAACAGCCGGCTCGCATGATCACCACTGGCAACTACAGCCTGGAGTGATCGTGTGCGGCTGTATTCACTGCTCCCCGTGCATCATCATCAGCGCGGGGTGCAGTGAATCAGTATAACTCACCGGCCACGATCCCTGCAGCAACGCGATGTGCTCCTGTCTGTGCCAGCGGCGGCTGTGTGGAGACTAGCGGTGTGCACAGCGATGACGTCATCGCTGTGCACACGTGTCCACACGCAGCCGCCGCCGCCGGCACAGACAGGAGCACATCGCGATGCTGCAGGGCTCCACACTCGAGCGTTGCTGCTGACACAGATGGAGGAGCAGCGATGCTGCAGGGAGTGAGGTAAGGTGAGTATGAACGTTTATTTTTATTTTTTATGTGCCACAGGATGCGGGCCGTATACCAGAATGGGGGTATATAGCAGGATGGAGGTGTATAGCAGAATGAGGGCATATAGCAGGTTGGGGGGTATATTATGAGCAGGATGGGGGTATATGAGCAGGATGGGGGTATATGAGCAGGATGGGGCCATATAGCAGGATGGGGCCATATAGCAGGATGGGGCCATATAGCAGGATGGGGCCATACGGGGGGTATATAGCAGGATGCGGCCATATGCCAGGATAACATTATATACCAGGATGAGGGACATATACTGTATATACAAGGCAGGAGGATCATTACCAGGCTGGGGTACCTTAGTAGAGAATTTGGGGACATTACCCCCATAAGTGGACCCGTAGAAGTCTGACTTACAGACGAAACGGCCGTCGTCCTTTGGAGGGACTCGCATCCAAGCCACCTCCCGCATTTTTACCTGCACTTATGGAGAAAATCGTCTAAATAAAAGAATTTGTTTGGCATAGCAGCTGTTTGCGGTCGATTTTTCGTCTCCCTGCTGTTGGATCTCCTAGCTGCTTTCTACCGACCAGCACGCTGCGCCTGAAACCAGCGCTATACGATAATCATCAGCACGTGGGCCACTGAACCTAAAGGTAACTTGAGGGCAGGCAGTGCAGGACTTGTTCTCTTTTGGCTGCATTACCCACATAAGTGTCAGCAGCAGATCCTCGCCCCATAACAGTGTGCCATGACCACATTTTTTGCTTAAATTTTATTTTCCTCCTCTAAAACCAGGGTGCGACTTATGGTCCGGTGCGTCTTATAGTCCGAAAAATACGGTAAGTGCATCTCACACGGATACGCGAGATGCACAGTGTCTGAATTGTGGCCTGTAAATGACGCACAACACCAGGTCAGGCGGGTCAGTTAGCACTATATGAGTGCATGTCACATGATGGACTCACCATTTATCCACCTGAAATCAGAAGGTCCACACACATCCTGCAAAAAGATAAAATGTGCCATACCTCAAATAGTGAAATATTGATATTTTGGCCCAAACTATGTAAGCTCGCAATCCACGTCACGGATTCTCACACTTGCGAATCCCTACACTCAATTATTTGAAATATCCACATAGAACTGTATAAAAAAAAAAAAAATCACAGACCATAGGAGCCAATTCAGATGATGTACGCACATACAGAATGTGGTAAACCCTCCTAATAAAGATGGCCGCAGCCCAGGTGCACGATGCTGATGATACAGCCACTCAAACCGCCACACTATTTATTAGGAGGGTTTGCCATATTCTGTGGGTGCATACATCATCTGAATTGGCTCCTATGGTCTGTGATTTCCTCTAGTCGCCCTCATCTGTCAAGTTATTTCTGTATAGAGTAAGCTGAGTGGCAGCCAACATGACACTGTAATGACAGGAATATGGTCATCCAGTTTTCAAAGAAACATCTGCATAGTTTTTGCTTCCTGTGCTTACAGCAGCCTCTGCACTGATTTACAAGCCCTCACAACCAGAGTATAAGTGTGAACACATTCGTATCAGGCCGATTGACATTCTGAGGTGTGAGGGCCTACAAACTCATCTGTCGTGGAAATTGTTGGAATGTAATCACCTGACATTTCTTTGGAGGTGTCTGATGGGCTGACTATACCGTTTAGCTGGGCCGAACATTTTTTTCCTCGAGGAGGGATATAGGAGCGATAATTGAAGGCTTTTTTGGCCTATAGGCATGGTCATAGCCAGGTTTTGGCCAGTTTCACACATCAGAGATGAACACGGACCCATGAAAGAGGCTTCAGGCTGTAATCTACAGAGGTGTTGTGGGTATACTGAGAGAAGCCAGACTTCTATGCTTGCCATAGATCAATGTGGGCTCAATCCGCCAGTCTAATCAGGACTGGTTGGTGGCTTTCTGAGGTCCAAAAGACTCTTTTGGTATCGACTTCTTCCAAGGACAGCTATGTCACCAGAGGGACCAGGGGCGGCCAGCTCGGAGAGGCGAGGACCGGGGGGGGGGGGGGCAGCCAGCCCTGAGAGACTGGGACTGGGATGGGGGGGCAGGTGGCCAGGCAGCCCTGAGAGACTGGGACTGAGGAGGGGGGGGGGGGAGGGGAAATCGGCCAGCCCTGAGAGACTGGCACCGAGGGGGGGCTGCCAGCCTTGAGAGACTGGCACCGAGGGGGGGGCGGCCAGCCTTGAGAGACTGGCACCGAGGGGGGGGGCGGCCAGCCTTGAGAGACTGGCACCGAGGGGGGGGCGGCCAGCCTTGAGAGACTGGCACCGAGGGGGGGTGGCCAGCCTTGAGAGACTGACACCGAGGGGGGCGGCCAGCCTTGAGAGACTGACACCGAGGGGGGCGGCCAGCCTTGAGAGACTGGCACCGAGGGGAGGCGGCCAGCCCTGAGAGACTGGCACCGAGGGGGGGCGGCCAGCCCTGAGAGACTGGCACCGAGGGGGGCGGCCAGCCTTGAGAGACTGGCACCGAGGGGGGGCGGCCAGCCTTGAGAGACTGGGACTGAGGAGGGGGGGGGGGGAAATCGGCCAGCCCTGAGAGACTGGCACCGAGGGGGGGGCTGCCAGCCTTGAGAGACTGGCACCGAGGGGGGGGCGGCCAGCCTTGAGAGACTGGCACCGAGGGGGGGGGCGGCCAGCCTTGAGAGACTGGCACCGAGGGGGGGCGGCCAGCCTTGAGAGACTGGCACCGAGGGGGGGCGGCCAGCCTTGAGAGACTGACACCGAGGGGGGGCGGCCAGCCTTGAGAGACTGACACTGAGGGGGGCGGCCAGCCTTGAGAGACTGGCACTGAGGGGAGGCGGCCAGCCCTGAGAGACTGGCACCGAGGGGGGCGGCCAGCCTTGAGAGACTGGCACCGAGGGGAGGCGGCCAGCCCTGAGAGACTGGGACCGAGGGGGGGCGGCCAGCCCTGAGAGACTGGCACCGAGGGGGGGCGGCCAGCCCTGAGAGACTGGCACCGAGGGGGGGCGGCCAGCCCTGAGAGACTGGCACCGAGGGGGGGCGGCCAGCCCTGAGAGACTGGCACCGAGGGGGGGCGGCCAGCCTTGAGAGACTGGCACCGAGGGGAGGCGGCCAGCCCTGAGAGACTGGCACCGAGGGGAGGCGGCCAGCCCTGAGAGACTGGCACCGAGGGGAGGCGGCCAGCCTTGAGAGACTGGCACCGAGGGGAGGCGGCCAGCCCTGAGAGACTGGGACCGAGGGGAGGCGGCCAGCCCTGAGAGACTGGCACCGAGGGGGGGCGGCCAGCCCTGAGAGACTGGCACCGAGGGGGGCGGCCAGCCTTGAGAGACTGGCACCGAGGGGAGGCGGCCAGCCCTGAGAGACTGGGACCGAGGGGGGGCGGCCAGCCCTGAGAGACTGGGACCGAGGGGGGGCGGCCAGCCCTGAGAGACTGGGACCGAGGGGGGGTGGCCAGCCCTGAGAGACCGGGACCGAGGAGGAAGGGGGGCTGCCCTGAAAGACCAGGACCGGGGGCGGCCAAAGCTCCACTGTACCTCCAATATGGCAGACAAGGCTAATAACCTCCTGCTGGGAAACTGCGAAGACTATGAAATGGCCGTGCATTTTAAGGAAAATATCTTCTATATAATCTAAAAGCATTGAACTTTTATTTTTCACTTTACTTTATTAATGTAACTCAATTAGTGCAAAAATTAAATAAAAAAGTGTATTCAGTACAAGATTGGGGTACAATTAATGTAAGTGGTTGTACAGGTCGGAGCCCTGACACCCCTGAACCCCTTTAATACAGTGTAAGATTGTCTTGTCGGAAAAATGGTGGAACTCCGAACATTTCTTATTTTTCCTTGCCTATGTTGTCCCTCCAAAACCGATAGCTCCAGGCTGTTGCCAGTGTCAGCCAAACCACGGTGGGGGCCATCAGGTAGGCGGCTGTCCGATTAATGGGGAACCAGGTGACCACCGTAGTGGCTGTGGATCCGGTCATCAGAATGGTTTGAAAAAATCCCTGTAATAAAAATTATTGATATATATTGTGAGACTGTGACCGGGGTTATCTATGACGGCCGGTATGTCTCGCCCAGGTTGTGCTCACTCCATGATAGAAAGTAAATCCACTATAGGGTTAATGCTGTTTCCCTACAGACTGAAGGAAGGGTTAAATAGAATCAGGAACAAGGGCAGGTGTGCCGGGTGTGAGGGAGTGAACAGAACTCCCTGAGTTTTCTGCTGGAGAGGCACATGTATTGTGTTATGGACTTTTGTTTGAAGATTAAAACCGAGTGCTGTGAACCTATATGCCTGGATCCCGTGTCTTCTGCTGCGCAGCCGACCGTGCTACCTCACATATGGTGGAGAATGCGGGCATCACAGCCGGTGAGGTGTAGCATCCATCCCTGGTGACCCAGCTGCGCATGTCCTGGATTCAAGCGGCTATACTACAGCCCAAACCCGGCGACGCCATGGAGGACATACTAAAGCATTTGGCTCAGGCTAATGCACAGCAACAACAGGCTAATGCACAGCAACAACAGGCTAATGCACAGCAACAACAGACCAATGCACACCTGCTCCAATCCTTGCAAGTGCAGGAAAAAAAATTCCAAGAACAGATGGATCAGGCCAATGCACGTCAGCAGCAAGCCTTGCAATTGCAGGAAAAAAGGCACCAAGAACAGATGGTTCTCCTGGCCAAGTCGATCCGTGCCGGACCGGCAGCAACAACCCCGGGACCGGGTGATGACGGCAGCGTCCGGAAAGCGGTGAGACAAGCGTTGCAAAAGATGACCCCGGGGGACGATGTGGAAGCGTTCCTGGCGGTGTTTGAGCGGGTGGCCGAGCGGGAAAAGCTGCCGACCCCCCAGTGGGCTGAGGTATTGTCGCCCTATCTGACGGGGGAACCCCAAAAAGCGTACCTGGACCTCTGTACCGAGGACGCCATTGACTATGTGACCCTAAAAGCCGAAATACTGGCACGGTTGGGGGTGAATACCTATGTACGGGCTCAGCGGGTAAATCAGTGGTTCTATGAGGAAGCCAAACCCGTACGCTCCCAGGCCTATGACTTGTTGCATCTTGTAAAAAAATGGTTGCAGCCTGACACTCTGAGCCCGGCGCAGATGGTGGAAAGGGTAGTAGTGGATCGTTTTGTGCGCACTTTACCCGTCACCGTTCAACGGTGGGTAGGACAGGGTGACCCAAGTACCCTGGACCAGTTAGTGTCCCTGGTAGAGCGGCATGTGGCTACGCAGGACTTGATACGGGACACTGAGACTTTGCGTACCGCCCGTCGGTCCGGCCCCTCCAAGCCTAGGGCCAAGGACCCACCGCCGACAACGGTGCAGGAGTCCCCTACCGTCCCGCCTGAGGCCGTGGCCGCCAATCCTGAGGTCCGGAAGGTTCTGTACCCTAAACGACAACCCGTCAAGGGTGTTTCCGTCCCCATTAGATGTTGGCGGTGCCAGCGGGTGGGACATATGGAAGCCCAGTGTCCACTCACCACGGAGCCCATGGATTGTGGGGTTACCCGGCGGGGTTCAATGTATGCTCAGGTGGTGTGTACCGCTGACCTGGTCTCCCCAGAGACGGAGCCCCACTTGTGCCAAATACAGGTGAATGGATGTCCGGTTACAGGATTGTTGGATTCCGGAAGCTTAGTGACCCTTGTGCGATCCACCTTGAGGGCTAAAGTAAAGGCCACAGGACGTACCGTGGGGGTGGTTTGCATACATGGGGACCGCCGAGACTATCCCACGGGGATTGTCACCATCACAGCACCTTGCGGTCAGGTGCAACATGAGGTGGGACTTCTTAACACTCTTCCTTATGACGTGATCCTAGGAAGGGATCTGCCCTATTTTTGGACTTTATGGAAGTGACCCCCTAAGTCTCCTCAGATATTGGTCAGTCCGGGACCTGAGCCCTACAATCCTGAATCCGGGACACCTGCCGTAGGGGTCCCCATGATAGGGACAGAATGTGAACCCGATAGGTCGCCCCTAGAGGTATTGGCAGGAGAGGCTGAGACGGTCGAATCCATCCCGGAGTTGGAGGCGTCCCCGGATACGTTTGGGACTGCCCAACTCCAGGACCCTACATTAATACATGCCCGGAGTCGGGTGACAGTAATTGACGGGGTGGCACAGCTGCCCGGTGCCCAGGTAAGGTACCCCCATTTCGCTCTTAAGCAGGATTTACTCTACCGGGTAGATGAAATACGGGGCGTGGTAGTGGAGCAGTTGGTGGTGCCCCAGCCGCATCGTCGGCGGGTCCTCGACTTGGCTCATAAACACCTGATGAGTGGCCACCTGGGGGTCAAGAAAACGCAGGAGCGAATATTGCAAAGGTTCTATTGGCCCGGAGTCTTTGGGGAGGTAAAACGGTTCTGCGAAACCTGCCCGGAGTGTCAGCTTACCGCACCCCTGACCCATTTTCGCAGTCCGTTGGTACCGTTACCCATTACAGAAGTCCCTTTTGAACGGATAGGGATGGATCTGGTGGGGCCCCTCGTAAAGTCCGCTCGAGGGCACCAACACATCCTAGTGATCGTTGACTATGCCACCCGGTATCCCGAGGCGATACCTCTCAGACATACTGCAGCAAAGCTTATAGCTCGGGAGTTGTTTGCTGTGTTCTGCCGGGTGGGGTTGCCCAAGGAGATCCTTACGGATCAGGGGACCCCATTCATGTCTAAAGTGACCAAAGAGCTATGCCGGCTACTCCAGATCAAGCAGTTGCGTACGTCTGTGTACCATCCTCAAACGGACGGTTTAGTGGAGCGTTTCAATAAAACCCTGAAAACCATGCTAAAAAGGGTGATTTCAAAAGACGGGAAAGACTGGGATATGATGCTTCCCTATTTGATGTTTGCCATACGAGAGGTAAAATAGCAATCCAATTATAATTAGGGTACAGATTCAGCATAAAAATTACCTTTATTCCTAAACTTGTAGGAGCAAATATCTCACTCCAAAGGCACAAGTTAGGTACTGAAAGCCATCACTGTAAGAGGTGATAACACCCTGGTCATGTGGGCTAGTCCAAATAGGCAAGCGCATACAGTGAGGCCACTAGAATAACAAACACATGAAAAAAACTAAACATACATAAAGGAAAGAAGTATTGCTTGTAGGCAAAGGACAGTGGTCCAATTGACAAAAAAAACGCAATATACAAAATAATACCTAAAAAAGCAATAACGTTACAATGCACTCCATTCGCTGACAATGGTCAGTCATATAAACAGACGAAATGCAAACAATTTCTAGGTATTAAGAAAGGAATGGTCTCACCCAATCCCTTTTGATGGAGGGACACGGAGTCTCTAGATCCTGAGTAGTGGATATGTCCGCCATATACTGGCCCTACTACCTACCGGATACAAAATAACAAAAGACTGCTGCCCCAGACTTCCGTCCTGACAAGGACGGACCACAACTAGGTCTCAAGCTGGACCCCTATGCTGACCCTGATGACATCCCGGCGTCCCGACGCGTTTCGTCACTAAGACTCCTCAGGGGACATGATCGTCTTCAGTCAGGTCCTTACTGCCAGCCCTCACCAAACCATAGTGTCAAAGGTTCTGGCGTGGTCAAAAATGGGGTCATTTAAACCTGTGAGTGATGTCATTGCTCTAATCAGAAGCCACATTCCACCTGATGTTTAATTAATCAAAATCAAGTGGATATACTCATATGGGTTTGGATTAATCAGTGTAAAACACACCCCTACCTGGGTGTATAGCTGCAACAGGTGTAGACTCAGGGGTCATACGAGAGGTGCCACAGGCATCCACGGGGTTTTCGCCTTTTGAGTTGTTATACGGGCGACATCCCCGGGGATTGTTGGACCTGGCAAAGGAAACATGGGAGCAAGAGCCCACCCCCCATAAAAGTGTGATTGAACACATTTTGGGTATGCAGAACCGCATAAGCGCGGTCATGCCAATTGTGAAGGAGCATTTACAGGAGGCTCAGGCCGCGCAAAGCGGCCGCTACAATAGACAAGCCACCGTGCGGACCTTTAAACCCGGGGATCGGGTGTTGGTATTAATCCCCACGGCGGAGAGTAAATTCCTGGCTCAGTGGCAAGGCCCCTACGAGATAAAGGAAAGAGTCGGGGTGGTTAACTATAAAGTATTGCAGCCCGGTAGGCGGAAACCTGAACAAATATACCATGTCAACCTATTAAAACCCTGGCAGGAACGGGAAAGCCTGATGGCTGTTTTTTCCCCATCTCCCTCCTCTTCGGGTCCTTCACCTCCGGCTCCAGCGACCTCCGGAGAGGACGAACCGGAAGTAAGGATTGGAGAAGCCCTCACCAAGACTCAGAGGCGAGAGGCCAGACGGTTGGTTCAGCAGAACCCCGATGTCTTCTCCGAGCTGCCCGGTAGGACCAGTCTGATACGACATGATATTGTCACCGAGCCCCACCTGAAGGTACGCCTGAAGTCATACCGGGTACCGGAGGCTCGACGACAAGCCATATCGGAGGAAGTAAAGACAATGTTACGCCTGGGGGTCATCGAAAAATCCCGGAGTGAATGGGCTAGTCCGATCGTCCTAATACCAAAACCCGATGGCTCCTTAAGGTTCTGCAATGACTTTAGGAGATTGAACGAAATATCCAAGTTCGATCTCTACCCCATGCCCAGAGTGGATGAGCTGATTGATAGGCTGGGACAGGCGCGGTATTTTACCACGCTCGACCTGACCAAGGGGTACTGGCAGGTGCCACTGACGGAGTCCGCCAAGGAGAAAACCGCTTTTGTTACGCCGGAGGGTCTCTTCCACTATGTTGTCTTGCCTTTTGGGTTACATGGCGCTCCAGCCACGTTCCAGAGGTTGATGGACTTAGTGCTGGAACCCCACCAGGCGTATGCATCAGCGTACCTTGATGACATCATCATTTACAGCTCCGATTGGCAGACCCACTTGGAACAGGTACAAGCGGTGGTGGACGCGCTTCGAACAGCCGGACTGACAGCCAATCCCAAGAAATGTGCATTGGGACTCACGGAAGCCCGCTACTTGGGCTACGTGATAGGCCAAGGAGTGATTAAGCCCCAAATTAACAAGGTTGAGGCGATCCAGAAGTGGCCTAGACCCCTGACCACGAAGCAGGTTAGGGCCTTCCTGGGTATCGTGGGGTACTACAGGAGGTTTGTAAAGGATTTTGCGGGACTATCAGCCCCCTTGACGGACCTTCTCAAAGGCAAGAAGTCCGTCATGGTGCGCTGGACTCCGCAGGCCGAGGACTCCTTCCGGGCCCTGAAGGAGGTCCTGTGCGGACAGCCCGTTCTGGTCAACCCTGATTTCCGGAAGGAGTTCATTGTACAGACTGACGCCTCGGAGGTCGGCCTGGGGGCAGTACTGTCTCAGGTGGTTCAGGGGGAGGAACACCCCGTCACCTTCTTGAGTAGGAAGCTCACCCCTCCCGAGCGGAATTATAGCGTAGTGGAGAAGGAGTGCCTGGCGATCAAGTGGGCCTTGGAGTCCCTACGCTATTACCTGCTGGGACGGCAGTTTCGCTTGGTGACGGATCACTCTCCACTGGTCTGGATGAGGTCCGCCAAGGAACGGAATGCCCGGGTTACCCGGTGGTTCCTTTCTCTGCAGAACTTCCGGTTTACGGTTGAACACCGGGCCGGTAGGTTGCAGGGCAACGCCGATGCCTTGTCCCGCGGCCCGTGTTTGATGGCGGGAGTTCAACCCCGCACGCTTGAACTGAGGGGGGGGGTATGTGAGACTGTGACCGGGGTTATCTATGACGGCCGGTATGTCTCGCCCAGGTTGTGCTCACTCCATGATAGAAAGTAAATCCACTATAGGGTTAATGCTGTTTCCCTACAGGCTGAAGGAAGGGTTAAATAGAATCAGGAACAAGGGCAGGTGTGCCGGGTGTGAGGGAGTGAACAGAACTCCCTGAGTTTTCTGCTGGAGAGGCACATGTATTGTGTTATGGACTTTTGTTTGAAGATTAAAACCGAGTGCTGTGAACCTATATGCCTGGATCCCGTGTCTTCTGCTGCGCAGCCGACCGTGCTACCTCACAATATATAAAAATTAGTTTTACAGTAAATAAGCACCACACGCAGCACGTACTATTGAAAGGGACCCCAACATTGCATATATTTGAGGTTTGCCCCTAGCTGTGTGTCCTGACTCCTTCCTATCATACCTGTGGGTCCTGATACCTTTCTAACTGAGCCAGGAAGAACTTTTTCAGCAAGACCCGCCGTATACCGGGAACACCCCACAAGACCCGCCATATACCGGGAACACCCCACAAGACCCGCCGTATACCGGGAACACCCCACAAGACCCGCCATATACCGGGAACACCCCACAAGACCCGCCATATACCGGGAACACCCCACAAGACCCGCCGTATACCGGGAACACCCCACAAGACCCGCCGTATACCGGGAACACCCCACAAGATCTGCCATATACAGGAACACCCCATATATCAGAGACCCCCACAAGACCCTAGTTTTGGAGAGGCTGCGAGTCGTTCAACCATCACAATTCTTACTTTTGTCTATTTTTCAGCCTCCAACATCTCCATGCCTTGGGATAATCTGTTATGCTCTTTACGGTCAGTGGTTGTAATGTTCTACTCTTTCTCTCACGGTTTCTCCGGCTTATGCTCCTCATTCTATTTCATCCATATACCTTGTGAAAATCTGCAGCTTCATCCCCCTCCTCCCCGTCTTCCATTTACTGTAGACTGATCTTTTAGTGATTGACCATTCATGTACATTCTGCTATGTGATCATTTCCACAGAGGAAAGTGCGTTGTGTAATTCCTGCTCTTAATCTTTCGGTGCCAGTCATCGGCCGCCATCTATAAGGGACCAGAAGCAGCGGTGCTCGAAATTTCACATTACCAGTTTGATTTTGTGGGCGCCAAAAAAAACCTGACTCCACGACCAGTTCAGAGCCAGGTGAGTGGCGTAAACCCCGAGAGGCAGCGCAGCGTCTTCAGTGAATCCTCCCAACTCTTTCCAAATCAAATAAGATCCATATCTGAAAGAGAAAAGAATCAAAATAAGAAAAATGGTAAAAAATAAAGTTATGAAAAGTCTTCATTCTTATGGGAACATTCTAAGAAGGAATGACGCTGTCTGATGTCTATCGCAGGTCTTAAAAGGGATTGCCACTCCTTCTTACTTGCTTTAATCACAGGATCCACCATTCACAATAGGTGATGTCACAGCTCACCTCCTCCCCCTCCTGTACAATGACTGATAACACCTCTATATACACTAGATAACTCAGGATCCACCATTCACAATAGCTGGTATCACAGCTCACCACCTCCTGTACAATGACTGATAACACCTCTATACACAGTAGATAACACAGGATTCACAATTTACAATAAGTGATATCACAGCTCACCTTCTCCCCTGAACAAAAAGTGATAACAGCTTTATATATAGTACAACAGATAACTCAAGATCGACCATTCACAATAGGTGATGTCACAGCTCACCTTCTCCTCCTGTATAATGACTGATAAAACCTCTGTATACAGTGGGATAACACATGATCCACCATTCAAAATAGGTGATGTCACAGCTCACCTCCTCCCCTCCTGTACAATGACTCATAACACCTCTATATACAGTAAATAACACAATCCACTATTTACAATAAATGATATCACAGCTCACCTCCTCATGTAGAAAAAATGATAACAGCTTTATATACCGTACAATAGATAATACAAGATCAACTATTCACAATAGGCGATGTCACAGCACACCTCCTCCCCTCCTATAGTCTTTATTCCTGATTTCATGCTTTGTCCCCCAGTCCCTGCACTGGAACTAATATATCAGTTTTGCCTGGAATATTCATTTAAGTCTTTCTTCATACACCGCAAAATCCCAAACCCGTGTCTCATCATACTCACCCCATTGATGTATACAAAGCCGTCCATACTGGGGGAAACACCCAGTTTGGGGGGCACCAGCTTGGTTTCCGCAGTGTTGAGTACCAGGTTTTGATTTGCTCTTGGGTTCCAATCTGTACTATGCCGCTCCCTACTGTGGGGAAAATGGTAAAGCCAAGAGCTGGAAGCCAGGAGGGCGGCATAGTGGGTAAGAGTCCTAAAGAAAACAGCAATTCAAAAAGTAAAATGGATAAACTTTATTGGATATAAGACAGAAAGTAACATCGTGGAAACCATCAGCATGTCTCCCATTGCCCCCCCATCTACTAATAATGTCTCCCATTGCCCCCCCATCTACTAATAATGTCTCCCATTGCCCCCCCATCTACTAATAATGTCTCCCATTGTGCCCCCCATCTACTAATAATGTCTCCCATTGTGCCCCCCCATCTACTAATAATGTCTCCCATTGTGCCCCCCCATTTACTAATAATGTCTCCCATTGTGCCCCCCCATCTACTAATAATGTCTCCCCTTGTGCCCCCCCATCTACTAATAATGTCTCCCATTGCCCCCCCCATCTACTAATAACGTCTCCCCTTGTGGCCCCCATCTACTAATAATGTTTCCCCTTGTGGCCCCCATTTACTAATAACGTCTCCCCTTGTGGCCCCCATTTACTAATAACGTCTCCCCTTGTGGCCCCCCATCTACTAATAACGTCTCCCCTTGTGGCCCCCATCTACTAATAATGTCTCCCCTTGTGGCCCCCATCTACTAATAACGTCTCCCCTTGTGGCCCCATCTACTAATAATGTCTCCCCTTGTGGCCCCCATCTACTAATAATGTCTCCCCTTGTGGCCCCCATCTGCTAATAATGTCTCCCCTTGTGGCCCCCATCTACTAATAACGTCTCCCATTGTGGCCCCCATCTGCTAATAATGTCTCCCCTTGTGGCCCCCATCTGCTAATAATGTCTCCCCTTGTGGCCCCCCATCTACTAATAATGTCTCCCATTGTGGCCCCCATCTACTAATAATGTCTCACATTGTGGCCCCCATCTACTAATAACGTCTCCCCTTGTGGCCCCCATCTACTAATAATGTCTCCCCTTGTGGCCCCCATCTGCTAATAATGTCTCCCCTTGTGGCCCCCATCTACTAATAATGTCTCCCCCTTGTGGCCCTCATCTACTAATAATGTCTCCCCTTGTGGCCCCCATCTACTAATAATGTCTCCCCTTGTGGCCCTCATCTACTAATAACGTCTCCCCTTGTGGCCCCCATCTGCTAATAATGTCTCCCCTTGTGGCCCCCATCTGCTAATAACGTCTCCCCTTGTGGCCACCATCTACTAATAACGTCTCCCCTTGTGGCCCCCATCTACTAATAACGTCTCCCCTTGTGGCCCCCATCTACTAATAACGTCTCCCCTTGTGGCCCCCATCTACTAATAACGTCTCCCCTTGTGGCCCCCATCTACTAATAATGTCTCCCATTGCCACCCCATCTACTAATAACGTCTCCCCTTGTGGCCCCCATCTACTAATAATGTTTCCCCTTGTGGCCCCCATTTACTAATAACGTCTCCCCTTGTGGCCCCCATCTACTAATAACGTCTCCCCTTGTGGCCCCCATCTACTAATAATGTCTCCCCTTGTGGCCCCCATCTACTAATAACGTCTCCCCTTGTGGCCCCCATCTACTAATAATGTCTCCCCTTGTGCCCCCCCATCTACTAATAATGTCTCCCCTTGTGGCCCCCATCTGCTAATAATGTTTCCCCTTGTGGCCCCCATCTGCTAATAATGTCTCCCCTTGTGGCCCCCATCTACTAATAATGTCTCCCCTTGTGGCCCTCATCTGCTAATAATGTCTCCCCTTGTGGCCCCCATCTGCTAATAATGTCTCCCCTTGTGGCCCCCATCTACTAATAACGTCTCCCCTTGTGGCCCCCATCTACTAATAATGTCTCCCCTTGTGCCCCCCCATCTACTAATAATGTCTCCCCTTGTGGCCCCCATCTGCTAATAATGTTTCCCCTTGTGGCCCCCATCTACTAATAATGTCTCCCCTTGTGGCCCCCATCTACTAATAATGTCTCCCCTTGTGGCCCCCATCTGCTAATAATGTCTCCCCTTGTGGCCCCCATCTACTAATAATGTCTCCCCTTGTGGCCCCCATCTACTAATAATGTCTCCCCTTGTGGCCCCCATCTACTAATAATGTCTCCCCTTGTGGCCCCCATCTGCTAATAATGTCTCCCCTTGTGGCCCCCATCTACTAATAATGTCTCCCCTTGTGGCCCTCATCTGCTAATAATGTCTCCCCTTGTGGCCCCTATCTACTAATAATGTATCCCCTTGTGGCCCCTATCTACTAATAATGTCTCCCCTTGTGCCCCCCCATCTACTAATAATGTCTCCCCTTGTGGCCCCCATCTGCTAATAACGTCTCCCATTGTGGCCCCCATCTACTAATAATGTCTCCCCTTGTGGCCCCCATCTGCTAATAATGTCTCCCCTTGTGGCCCCCATCTACTAATAATGTCTCCCCTTGTGGCCCTCATCTGCTAATAATGTCTCCCCTTGTGGCCCCTATCTACTAATAATGTCTCCCCTTGTGACCCCCCCATCTACTAATAATGTCTCCCCTTGTGGCCCCCATCTGCTAATAATGTTTCCCCTTGTGGCCCCCATCTACTAATAATGTCTCCCCTTGTGGCCCCCCATCTACTAATAATGTCTCCCCTTGTGGCCCCCATCTACTAATAATGTCTCCCCTTGTGCCCCCCATATACTAATAATGTCTCCCCTTGTGGCTCCCATCTGCTAATAATGTCTCCCCTTGTGGCCCCCATCTACTAATAATGTCTCCCATTATGGCCCCCATCTACTAATAATGTCTCCCCCTTGTGGCTCCCATCTACTAATAATGTCTCCCCTTGTGGCCCCCATCTACTAATAATGTCTCCCCTTGTGGCCCCCATCTACTAATAATGTCTCCCCTTGTGGCCCCCATTTACTAGAAATATCTCCCCTTGTGGCCCCCATCTACTAATAACGTCTCCCATTGTGGCCCCCATTTACTAGAAATATCTCCCCTTGTGGCCCCCATCTGCTATCAATGTATCAAATGGCCACGTTATGTGTGTACGGCCCCCCTGAGGCCTGAGTGGCTGCATGGAGACCCCCACAGAGCTGCTCTACCATTGAGCTCAATGTTCAAAAAGAATCAGCTGCACATAATCCCTCCATTAGGTCCAGATGGAAATGAGACACTGCAGCAAATACATAAAAGTATTCACCCCCTCCCCTCGCTTACTTGTGCTGGAGCTATTTCCTCTGATCTGAGCTCCCGGAGCCTCCCACTTAGAGTTGTGCAACTTCCACTATGGGAGGGACGTGCGGGGAAATCCACAGTCTGAGACCCCCCCCACCCCACTATAAAGCTGTGATTATATAATTGCCCCCTCCCTTTCTCAGTGGGATCATCTATATTAATGGTAAATCACTATGGGATCAGGATGTTATTTTGTGCATTTTTTTGGAAACTAATAAACACTGAGCTGCTTAAGATGTTTAAGAAACAGCGCCCCCCTGAACCGCAGGTTGTGCATGGTATTGCAACTCGGCACAATTCACTTTAATGGGGCTTAGTTCCAATATTAAGCACAACCCATGGTCAAGGGTGGCACTGTTTCTTAAAAATAAAAAAAAAGGGTCACCAGATATAATAATAGACAACTCAAAGAAAGCAGCCATGTTTTTCTAACACTGGATGACCCTTTAAGCAGGGGTTGATTGGGGATGTGATAATGGAGAACCTGAGCATAAACAGGTGCATCTCATAAATTAGAATATCATCAAAAAGTTAAATTATTTCCGTAATTCAATGCAAAAAGGAAAACACATATATTATATAGAGTCATTACACACAGAGAGATCTATTGCTATATATAATAGAGTCATTACACACAGGGATCTATTCCTATATATTATATAGAGTCATTACACACAGAGAGATCTATTCCTATATATTATATAGAGTCATTACACACAGGGATCTATTCCTATATATTATATAGAGTCATTACACACAGAGGGATCTATTCCTATATATTATATAGAGTCAAAACACACAGTGATCTATTCCTATATATTATATAGAGTCATTACACACAGGGATCTATTCCTATATATTATATAGAGTCATTACACACAGAGGGATCTATTCCTATATGTTCTATAGAGTCATTACACACAGAGGGATCTATTCCTATATATCATATAGAGTCATTACACACAGAGGGGTCTATTCCTATATATTACATAGAGTCATTCCACACAGAGGGATCTATTCCTATATATTATATAGAGTCATTACACACAGAGGGATCTATTCCTATATATCATATAGAGTCATTACACACAGAGGGGTCTATTCCTATATATTACATAGAGTCATTCCACACAGAGGGATCTATTCCTATATATTATATAGAGTCATTACACACAGAGGGATCTATTCCTATATATCATATAGAGTTATTACACACAGAGGGGTCTATTCCTATATATTACATAGAGTCATTCCACACAGAGGGGTCTATTCCTATATTTTACATAGAGTCATTACACACAGAGGGATCTATTCCTATATATTATATAGAGTCATTACACAAAGAGTGATCTATTCCTGTATATTATATAGTCATTACACACAGAGGGATCTATTCCCATATATTATATAGAGTCATTACACACAGAGGGATCTATTCCTATATATTAATAGAGTCATTGCACACAGAGGGATCTATTCCTATATATGATATAGATTCATTACACACAGAGGGATCTATTCCTATATATTATATAGAGTATATTATATATAGTATATATATACTATCTGTACTCCCCGGCTTCGCCTGGGTTAATAACTGTTGTTAACAAAATAGAATGTATTAACAAAAATGTATTCTGCACACAAACACCACAACACAAAAAGATAGAAATGTAATTATTAAAAGGCAAAAACTAAGCTAATAGAAGCATTTCACAACATATATTTCAACACCCCAGATATTCCACACAGATTCAACTAAATTGGCCAAGTAATGTGCTCCGTCTGTCTCTTTCCCCGTCTCTTTGTCTGTCTCTTTCCTTGTCTGTCCTTATTTTTCTGTCTCTTTCCAGGTTTGTGTCTTTCCCCATCTATCTTTGTCTGTCTCTCTGGCTGTCTCCTCCTTCCCTGTCTCTGTCTGCATGTCTGTCTGTCTCTTTCCCTGTCTGTCTCTATTTCTCTGTCTCTTTCCCTGTCTGTCTCTATTTCTCTGTCTCTTTCCCTGTCTGTCTCTATTTCTGTCTCTTTCCCTGTCTGTCTGTCTCTATTTCTCTGTCTCTCTGTATGTCTCTCTGTCTGTCATACCTCACATACGTATAAGCTTCTTATACTAACAATGTCTTTTGTTCCTATAGCAACCAATCACAGCTCCTACTAATAACCTGTAGTTCCAGGCTCCATTTACTTTAATGAAGGCATTTTTTTGGAGAGTAACTGTAAATTTTCCTGTCAAAACATAGTCTATGACGTTCCCTGGGTCACATGAGGCGTCTGTGCAAAATTTCGTGATTGTAAATGCGACGGTGCGGATACACTTTTCGTTTCACTTTTTCCCCATTATGTAAATAGGGGCAAAATTGATTGGTAAATTGTAACGCGCGGGGTTAAAATTTCGCCTCACAACATAGCCTATGACGCTCTCAGGGTCCAGACGTGTGAGTGTGCAAAATTTTGTGGCTGTAGCTGCGACGGTGCAGATGCCAATCCCGGACACACACACAGACACAGACACACACACACACACACACACACACACACACACACACACACATACATACATACACAAACACACATACACACACACACATACATACATACACACACACACACATACACACACACACATACATACATACACACACACACATACATACACACATACATACACACACACATACATACACATACATACATACACACTGTGAGACTGTGACCGGGGTTATCTATGACGGCCGGTATGTCTCGCCCCGGTTGTGCTCACTCCATGATAGAAAGTAAATCCACTCTAGGGTTAATGCTGTTTCCCTACAGGCTGAAGGAAGGGTTAAATGGAAACAGGAACAAGGGCAGGTGTGCCGGGTGTGAGGGAGTGAACACAACTCCCTGAGCTCTCTGCTGGAGAGGCACATGTATATTGTTGTGGACTTTTGTTTGGACATTAAACCGTGTGCTGTGAACCTTAATGCCTGGATCCCGTGTCTTCTGCTGCGCAGCCGACCACGCTACCTCACATATGGTGGAGAATGCGGGCATGCCAGCCGGTGAGGTGTAGCATCCATCCCTGGTGACCCAGTAGCACATGTCCTGGATTCGAGCGGCTATACTACAGCCCAAACCCGGTGACGCCATGGAGGATATACTAAAGCAGCTGGCTCAGGCTAATGCACAGCAGCAAGAGACCAATGCACACCTGCTCCGGGCGTTGGAACGTCAGCAGCAATCCTTGCAAGGGCAGGACAAAAGGCACCAAGAACAGCTGGTTCAGGCCAATGCACGTCAGCAGCAAGCCTTGCAATTGCAGGAACAAAGACATCAAGAACAGATGGTTCTCCTGGCCAAGTCGATCCGTGCCGGACCGGCAGCAACAACCCCGGGACCGGGTGACGACGGCAGCGTCCGGAAAGCGGTGAGACAAGCGTTACAAAAGATGACCCCGGGAGATGATGTGGAAGCGTTCCTGGCGGTGTTTGAGCGGGTGGCCGAGCGGGAAAAGCTGCCGACCCCCCAGTGGGCTGAGGTATTGTCGTCCTATCTGACGGGGGAACCCCAAAAAGCGTACCTGGACCTCTGTACCGAGGACGCCATTGACTATGTGACCCTGAAAGCCGAAATACTGGCTCGGTTGGGGGTGAATACCTATGTACGGGCTCAGCGGGTAAATCAGTGGTTCTATGAGGAAGCCAAACCCGTACGCTCCCAGGCCTATGACTTGTTGCATCTTGTAAAAAAGTGGTTGCAGCCTGACACTCTGAGCCCGGCGCAAATGGTGGAAAGGGTAGTAGTGGATCGTTTTGTGCGCACTTTACCCGTCACCGTTCAACGGTGGGTAGGACAGGGTGACCCGAGTACCCTCGACCAATTAGTGTCCCTGGTAGAGCGGCATGTGGCTACGCAGGACTTGATACAGGACACTGAGACTTTGCGTACCGCCCGTCGGTCCGGCCCCTCCAAGCCTAGGGCCAAGGACCCACCGCTGACAACGGTGCAGGAGTCCCCTACCGTCCCGTCTGAGGCCGCGGCCGCCATTCCTGAGGTCCGGAAGGTTCTGTACCCTAAACGACAACCCGTCAAGGGGGTTTCCGTCCCCATTAGATGTTGGCGGTGCCAGCAGGTGGGACATATGGAAGCCCAGTGTCCACTCACCACGGAGCCCATGGATTGTGGGGTTACCCGGCGGGGTTCAATGTATGCTCAGGTGGTGTGTACCGCTGACCTGGTCTCCCCAGAGACGGAACCCCACTTGTGCCAAATACAGGTGAATGGATGTCCGGTTACAGGATTGTTGGATTCCGGAAGCTTAGTGACCCTTGTGCGATCCACCTTGAGGGCTAAAGTAAAGGCCACAGGACGTACCGTGGGGGTGGTTTGCATACATGGGGACCGCCGAGACTATCCCACAGGGATTGTCACCATCACAGCACCTTGCGGTCAGGTGCAACATGAGGTGGGACTTCTTAACACTCTTCCCTATGACGTGATCCAAGGAAGGGATCTGCCCTATTTTTGGACTTTATGGAAGGGACCCCCTAAGTCTCCTCAGATATTGGTCAGTCCGGGACCTGAGCCCTACAATCCTGAATCCGGGACACCTGCCGTAGGGGTCCCCATGATAGGGACAGAATGTGAACCCGATAGGTCGCCCCTAGAGGTATTGGCAGGAGAGGCTGAGACGGTCGAACCCATCCCGGAGTTGGAGGCGTCCCCGGATACGTTTGGGACTGCCCAACTCCAGGACCCTACATTAATACATGCCCGGAGTCGGGTGACAGTAATTGACGGGGTGGCACAGCTGCCCGGTGCCCAGGTAAGGTACCCCCATTTCGCTCTTAAGCAGGATTTACTCTACCGGGTAGATGAAATACAGGGCGTGGGGGTAGAGCAGTTGGTGGTGCCCCAGCCGCATCGCCGGCGGGTCCTCGACTTGGCTCATAAACACCTGATGAGTGGCCACCTAGGGGTCAAGAAAACGCAGGAGCGAATATTGCAAAGGTTCTATTGGCCCGGGGTCTTCGGGGAGGTAAAACGGTTCTGCGAAACCTGCCCGGAGTGTCAGCTTACCGCACCCCTGACCCATTTTCGCAGTCCGTTGGTACCGTTACCCATTATAGAAGTCCCTTTTGAACGGATAGGGATGGATCTGGTGGGGCCCCTCGTAAAGTCCGCTCGAGGGCACCAACACATCCTAGTGATCGTTGACTATGCCACCCGGTATCCCGAGGCGATACCTCTCAGACATACTGCAGCAAAGCTTATAGCTCGGGAGTTGTTTGCTGTGTTTGGCCGGGTGGGATTGCCCAAGGAAATCCTTACGGATCAGGGGATCCCATTCATGTCTAAAGTAACCAAAGAGCTATGCCGGCTACTCCAGATCAAGCAGTTGCGTACGTCTGTGTATCATCCTCAAACGGACGGTTTAGTCGAGCGTTTCAATAAAACCCTGAAAACCATGCTCAAAAGGGTGATTTCAAAAGACGGGAAAGACTGGGATATGATGCTTCCCTATTTGATGTTTCCCATCCGTGAGGTGCCACAGGCATCCACGGGGTTTTCGCCTTTTGAATTGTTATACGGGCGACATCCCCGGGGATTGTTGGACCTGGCAAAGGAAACATGGGAGCAAGAGCCCACCCCCCATAAAAGTGTGATTGAACACATTTTGGGTATGCAGAACCGCATAAGCGCGGTCATGCCAATTGTGAAGGAGCATTTACAGGAGGCTCAGGCCGCGCAAAGCGGCCGCTACAATAGACAAGCCACCGTGCGGACCTTTAAACCCGGGGATCGGGTGTTGGTATTAATCCCCACGGCGGAGAGTAAATTCCTGGCTCAGTGGCAAGGCCCCTACGAGATAAAGGAGAGAGTCGGGGTGGTTAACTATAAAGTATTGCAGCCCGGTAGGCGGAAACCTGAACAAATATACCATGTCAACCTATTAAAACCTTGGCAGGAACGGGAAAACCTGATGGCTGTTTTTTCCCCATCTCCCTCCTCTTCGGGTCGTTCACATCCGGCTCCAGCGACCTCCGGAGAGGACGAACCGGAAGTAAGGATTGGAGAAGCCCTCACCAAGACTCAGAGGCGAGAGGCCAGACGCTTGGTTCAGCAGAACCCCGATGTCTTCTCCGAGCTGCCCGGTAGGACCAGTCTGATACGACATGATATTGTCACCGAGCCCCACCTGAAGGTACGCCTGAAGTCATACCGGGTACCGGAGGCTCGACGACAAGCCATATCGGAGGAAGTAAAGACAATGTTACGCCTGGGGGTCATCGAAAAATCCCGAAGTGAATGGGCTAGTCCGATTGTCCTAATACCAAAACCCGATGGCTCCTTAAGGTTCTGCAATGACTTTAGGAGATTGAACGAAATATCCAAGTTCGATCTCTACCCCATGCCCCGGGTGGATGAGCTGATTGATAGGCTGGGACAGGCGCGATATTTTACCACGCTCGACCTGACCAAGGGGTACTGGCAGGTGCCACTGACGGAGTCCGCCAAGGAGAAAACCGCTTTTGTTACGCCGGAGGGTCTCTTCCACTATGTTGTCTTGCCTTTTGGGTTACATGGCGCTCCGGCCACGTTCCAGAGGTTGATGGACTTAGTGCTGGAACCCCACCAGGCGTATGCATCAGCGTACCTTGATGACATCATTATTTACAGCTCCGATTGGCAGACCCACTTGGAACAGGTACAAGCGGTGGTGAACGCGCTTCGAACAGCCGGATTGACAGCCAATCCCAAGAAATGTGCGTTGGGACTCACGGAAGCCCGCTACTTGGGATACGTGATAGGCCAAGGAGTGATTAAGCCCCAAATTAACAAGGTTGAGGCGATCCAGAAGTGGCCTAGACCCCTGACCACGAAGCAGGTTAGGGC
>NC_134356.1:33680645-33733145 GCF_048569485.1 Anomaloglossus baeobatrachus | reverse complement strand
CTGATAGTGCCGTCCTCCACATCATCTCCCCTGTGCGTGCACGCTGGGGACAGTGGTACTTCGGGGAACACGTGGAGGACGGGACTATCAGCGGCGGCGGCGAGAGGGAAAAATCAATGTTTTCAGCTGCCAATGTCCATCCCCCTCTCGCTGCCGCTGATAGTCCCCGTCCTCCACATCATCTCCCCTGGGGACAGCGGTACTTCGGGGAACACATGGAGGACGGGACGGGACCACTTGCCTGACCTCACTTCCTGACAAATCACCTGCGTTTTTGCTAGCAAAAACGCAGGTAAAAGGCAGGTAAAATGCACCACTTTTGATTAGCATGCATTTTTCCTGCGTTTTTGATGCCCTCATTGATTTCAATGGGTGACAAATGTTGACAAAAACGCAGGAAGAATGAACATGCTGAATTTTTTTTGTCACAAACTTTTGACAAAAAAAACGCTGACAAATAAACTGCAATGTGCGCAGCAAATCTGACTTCTCATAGACTTTGCTGGGAAGTCAAATGTCAGAAAGTTCAGCTGACAAAACTGCAGCCAAAAAAGCAGCAAAAAAGCAGCGTGCGCATGTAGCCTTTTGTCTTCTTCCAGGTAAACAGGTGATGCAGCCGCAAATTCTAGAAGTCAACTTTAACCCCGATTGTGCCAGGGCCTGCAAGTACCATCCGACTTTTTTCAATGACGTCTTCAGCCCGCTGTTCTTAGACGAAACGGACAATTGCCACATGACCGCCATCTTGTAATGACGCCTAGATACAGTGCTTTTTTTGCGGTGGTACGCGCCGGTACGGCGTACCGGAAAATCTGAAGAGCGCTGAGGATAAGCACCTCTGGCTCTGTCCACATGGCTAATTTGTAAATTTGCTATATCATCAGCCATTGGCTGGAGCAGGGTGACCTCTGTGTCTCTCCCCCCCTCCTCCGATCTGATTGGAGCTAGCATCCATGTGACGCTATCCCTCCAATCAGATGTGGAGGGGCGGTGGGTGCCCGCCCTCTTCAAGATGTTTATGGACGCTGAAGATCGAGGTCACGGCCGGTCACCCCGATCTGCCGCCATCCAGTAAGGTATTTGCTCCCCTCTGCTATCTTCCACTACCCCCCCGACCTCCGTTGCCCCCCGTCGTCCGATTCAACATCTGTCAATATACCAATACACGGCTCTTTATTAATCTGATATTATTGCTCTTAAAGGGGTTGTCCAGGATCAGATAAGTTTTTTCTTTATTTCTAGAAACAGCGCCACCTTTATCTATGGGCCATGTCTGGTATTGCAGGCTCGCCCCATTCTTTTGAATACTGCAATAATGAACACAACCATAGAAAAGTGGCGCCGTTTTTCTGGAGGAAATCTGCACTTTTTTTCTACTTGTTAAGGTTCGTTTTCTTCAGCTCCATTGCTCTAGGCTTTAACAGAAAGGGGGACCCTGTTAAAATAATATATCCCCTCTCATTTGGACCCAAAATGCCTCCATAAGGGTATTTAATGTGGGGTCTTTGTTTCCCTATATCAGGTATAGTGGCCTTTCTACAGTCCTAGCTCTGCCCTTTCATACGTTGCAGATTTTCAGCTCTTATTTAGGACTGGGATAGCTTTTATTAAAGGGGTGCTTCACCCATATTTTTTATTGTCTAGTTCGATATTATATTGAGAAACAATGTTTCTCTCAAATACCTTGTGTTGGCAATAGTGCCTGTGAGAGGCGTTATTGCAGACCGCTGTTCCCCGTCCAGTGACGTAACCGTTAAGTGCTGCACACGTCACATCCGTGCAGCCGGCTGCATTCTGAGCCCATCTGCTCCCTGCTCCTCCTCCCTCCTCACACACAGCGCGTCTCTTGCTTGCAGCGTTCTGCGAGGAGGGAGCAGGAGACGCGCTGTGCTGTGAGGGAGGGGGAGCAGGAGACGCGCTGTGCTGTGAGGGAGGAGGAGCAGGAGACGCGCTGTGCTGTGAGGGAGGAGGGAGGGGGAGCAGGAGACGCGCTGTGCTGTGAGGGAGGAGGGAGGGGGAGCAGGAGACGTGCTGTGCTAGGAGGGAGGGGGAGCAGGAGACGAGCTGTGCTGTGAGGGAGGAGGAGCAGGAGACGCGCTGTGCTAGGAGGGAGGGGGAATAGGAGACGCGCTGTGCTAGGAGGGAGGGGGAACAGGAGACGCGCTGTGCTGTGAGGGAGGGGGAGCAGGAGACGCGCTTGTGCTGTGAGGGAAGAGGGAGGGGGAGGAGGAGATGCGCTGTTTTGTGAGGGAGGGGGAGCAGGAGACGCGCTGTGCTGTGAGGGAGGAGGGAGGGGGAGCAGGAGACGCGCTGTGCTGGGAGGGAGGGTGAGCAGGAGACGTGCTGTGAGGGAGGGGAGCAGGAGACGCGCTGCTCTGTGAGGGAGGAGGGAGGGGGAGCAGGAGACGAGCTGTGCTGTGAGGGAGGGGAGCAGGAGACGCGCTGTGCTGTGAGGGAGGAGGGAGGGGGAGCAGGAGACGCGCTGTGCTAGGAGGGAGGGGGAGCAGGAGACGCACTGTGCTGTGAGGGAGGAGGAGCAGGAGACGCGCTGTGCTAGGAGGGAGGAGGAGCAGGAGACGCGCTGTGCTGTGAGGGAGGAGGGAGGGGGAGCAGGAGACGCGCTGTGCTAGGAGGGAGGGGGAGCAGGAGACGCGCTGTGCTAGGCGGGAGGGGGAGCAGGAGACACGCTGTGCTAGGAGGGAGGGGGAGCAGGAGACACGCTGTGCTGTGAGGGAGGAGGGAGGGGGAGCAGGAGACGCGCTGTGCTAGGAGGGAGGGGGAACAGGAGACGCGCTGTGCTGTGAGGGAGGGGGAGCAGGAGACGCGCTGTGCTGTGAGGGAGGAAGGAGGGGGGAGCAGGAGACGCGCTGTGCTGTGAGGGAGGGGGAGCAGGAGACGCGCTGTGCTGTGAGGGAGGAGGGAGGAGGAGCAGGAGACGCGCTGTTCTGTGAGGGAGGAGGGAGGGAGAGCAGGAGACGCGCTATGCTAGGAGGGAGGAGGAGCAGGAGACGCGCTGTGAGGGAGGGGGAGCAGGAGACGCGCTGTGCTGTGAGGGAGGAGGGAGGGGGAGCAGGAGACGCGCTGTGCTGTGAGGGAGGGGGAGCAGGAGACGTGCTGTGCTAGGAGGGATGAGGGAGGGGGAGCAGGAGACGCGCTGTGCTGTGAGGGAGGAGAGAGGGGGAGCAGGAGACTCGCTGTGCTGTGAGGGAGGAGGAGCAGGAGACGCGCTGTGCTGTGAGGGAGGGGGAGCAGGAGACGCGCTGTGGTGTGAGGGAGGAGGGAGGGGGAGCAGGAGACGCGCTGTGCTAGGAGGGAGGGGGAGCAGGAAACGCACTGTGCTGTGAGGGAGGAGGAGCAGGAGACGCGCTGTGCTAGGAGGGAGGAGGAGCAGGAGACGCGCTGTGCTGTGAGGGAGGAGGGAGGGGGAGCAGGAGACGCGCTGTGCTAGGAGGGAGGGGGAGCAGGAGACGCGCTGTGCTAGGTGGGAGGGGGAGCAGGAGACACGCTGTGCTAGGAGGGAGGGGGAGCAGGAGACACGCTGTGCTGTGAGGGAGGGGGAGCAGGAGACGCGCTGTGCTAGGAGGGAGGGGGAACAGGAGACGCGCTGTGCTGTGAGGGAGGGGGAGCAGGAGACGCGCTGTGCTGTGAGGGAGGAAGGAGGGGGGGAGCAGGAGACGCACTGTGCTGTGAGGGAGGGGGAGCAGGAGACGCGCTGTGCTGTGAGGGAGGAGGGAGGGGGAGCAGGAGACGCGCTGTTCTGTGAGGGAGGAGGGAGGGGGAGCAGGAGACGCGCTATGCTGGGAGGGAAGGGGAGCAGGAGACGCGCTGTGAGGGAGGGGGAGCAGGAGACGCGCTGTGCTGTGAGGGAGGAGGGAGGGGGAGCAGGAGACGCGCTGTGCTGTGAGGGAGGGGGAGCAGGAGACGTGCTGTGCTAGGAGGGATGAGGGAGGGGGAGCAGGAGACGCGCTGTGCTGTGAGGGAGGAGAGAGGGGGAGCAGGAGACTCGCTGTGCTGTGAGGGAGGAGGAGCAGGAGACGCGCTGTGCTGTGAGGGAGGGGGAGCAGGAGACGCGCTGTGCTGTGAGGGAGGAGGGAGGGGGAGCAGGATACGCGCTGTGCTAGGAGGGAGGGGGAGCAGGAGACGCGCTGTGAGGGAGGAGGGAGGGGGAGCAGGAGACGTGCTGTGTTAGGAGGGATGAGGGAGGGGGAGCAGGAGACGCGCTGTGCTGTGAGGGAGGAGGGAGGGGGAGCAGGAGATGCACTGTGCTGTGAGGGAGGGGGAGCAGGAGACTCGCTGTGCTGTGAGGGAGGAGGGAGGGGGAGCAGGAGACGCGCTGTGCTGTGAGGGAGGAGGGAGGGGGAGCAGGAGACTCGCTGTGCTGTGAGGGAGGAGGGAGCAGGAGACGCGCTGTGCTGTGAGGGAGGGGGAGCAGGAGACGCTCTGTGCTGTGAGGGAGGGGGAGCAGGAGACGCGCTGTGCTAGGAGGGAGGGGGAGCAGGAGACGCGCTGTACTAGGAGGGAGGGGGAGCAGGAGACGTGCTGTGCTGTGAGGGAGGAGGGAGGGGGAGCAGGAGACGTGCTGTGCTAGGAGGGAGGGGGAGCAGGAGACGCGCTGTGCTAGGAGGGAGGGGGAGCAGGAGACGCGCTGTGCTAGGAGGGAGGGGGAGCAGGAGACGCACTGTGCTGTGAGGGAGGAGGAGCAGGAGACGCGCTGTGCTAGGAGGGACGAGGAGCAGGAGACGCGCTGTGCTGTGAGGGAGGAGGGAGGGGGAGCAGGAGACGCGCTGTGCTAGGAGGGAGGGGGAGCAGGAGACGCGCTGTGCTAGGAGGGAGGGGGAGCAGGAGACGCGCTGTGCTAGGAGGGAGGAGGAGCAGGAGACGCGCTGTGCTAGGAGGGAGGGGGAGCAGGAGACGCGCTGTGCTAGGAGGGAGGGGGAGCATGAGACGCGCTGTGCTGTGAGGGAGGGGGAGTAGGAGACGCGCTGTGCTGTGAGGGAGGAGGGAGGGGGAGCAGGAGAAGCGCTGTGCTGTGAGGGAGGGGGAGCAGGAGACACGCTGTGCTGTGAGGGAGGAGGGAGGGGGAGCAGGAGACGCGCTGTGCTAGGAGGGAGGGTTAGCAGGAGACGCGCTGTACTAGGAGGGAGGGGGAGCAGGAGACGCGCTGTGCTGTGAGGGAGGAGGGGGGGGAGCAGGAGACGCGCTGTGCTGTGAGGGAGGAGGGAGGGGGAGCAGGAGACGCGCTGTGCTGTGAGGGAGGAGGGAGGGGGAGCAGGAGACGCGGTGTGCTAGGAGGGAGGGGGAGCAGGAGACGCGCTGTGCTGTGAGGGAGGGGGAGCAGGAGACGCGCTGTGCTGTGAGGGAGGGGGGAGCAGGAGACGCGCTGTGCTGTGAGAGAGGGGGAGCAGGAGACGCGCTGTGCTAGGAGGGAGTATGGAGGGGGAGCAGGAGACGCGCTGTGCTAGGAGGGAGGGGGAGCAGGAGACGCGCTGTGCTGTGAGGGAGGAGGGAGGGGGAGCAGGAGACGCGCTGTGCTGTGAGGAAGGAGGGAGGGGGAGCAGGAGACGCGCTGTGCTGTGAGGGAGGAGGGAGGGGGAGCAGGAGACGCGCTGTGCTGTGAGGGAGGAGGGAGGGGGAGCAGGAGACGCGCTGTGCTAGGAGGAAGTAAGGAGGGGGGAGCAGATGGGCTGTGACAGCAGTGAAACACCACTCACAGCTCAGAGTCTGGAAGAATGCAGCCGGCTGCATGGATGTGACGTGTGCAGCATTTGACCGGTACGTCACTGGACGGGGAACAGCGGTCCACAATAGCGCCTCTCACAGGTATTATTGCCAACACAAGGTATTTGAGAGAAACATTGTTTCTCAATATAATATTGATCTAGACAATAAAAAATATGGGTGAACCACCCCTTCAACCTCAAAATCCCATAAAAAGTTCTCGGTTGCATGTCCCTGGGTTCAGAACGGGAAGCCCCGGTGGTGTAAGCAATGTTAGGGGATCATCCTCTGCACAAATATTGTCTCTTCACATTTACCCAGGCTTGTCACTTTTGTTATACTCCAGAAAAATAAAGGTTACATGGTTATTTCATTCATTGTTTTTGTTTTTTTACAATCGATCTCCTCGAGTCATCCTCATCTGTAAAAATAATTTCTACGTAGAGTAAGCCGAGTGCCGCCGACATGGCGCTGTAACGACAGGAATATGGTCATTCAGTTTTCAAAGAAACGTTTGCATAGTTTTTGCTCCCTGTGCTTACAGCAGCTTCTGCGCAGATTTAAAAGGTATCATAGACATTAGCTAAGTGGCTGGACACTTTCGTATAGGGCTGTTTGACATTCTAGGGTGTGAGGGCCTACAGACTCATCTGTCGGGAAGATTGTTGGGATGTAATCGCCATACCTATTTCTTGAGAGGTGTCCAATGGGCTGACTTTCCACTTGCCGTTTAGCCGAACGTTCATGTGCATGGTGGATATAGGAGCAATAATTGAAGGCTTATTTGGCCTATAGGCATGGTATGGTCATAGCCAGCTTTTGGCCAGTTTCACACGTCTGTGAAATGGGGTTTATGTTCGGAACCGAAAATCTGGATTAACCGCTGAGGCATTACAGCCGGCCCACTATAAAGTTAGGTCCAGAAATCTTTGGCCAGTGACACAATTTTGGCGAGTTGGGCTCTGCATGCCACCACATTGGATTTGAAATGAAACCTCTACAACAGAATTCAAGTGCAGATTGTAACGTGTAATTTGAAGGTTTGAACAAAAATCTCTGATAGAAATTGTAGGAATTGTCACATTTCTTTACAAACACTCCACATTTTAGGAGGTCAAAAGTAATTGGACAAATAAACCAAACCCAAACAAAATATTTTTATTTTCAATATTTTGTTGCGAATCCTTTGGAGGCAATCACTGCCTTAAGTCTGGAACCCATGGACATCACCAAACGCTGGGTTTCCTCCTTCTTAATGCTTTGCCAGGCCTTTACAGCCGCAGCCTTCAGGTCTTGCTTGTTTGTGGGTCTTTCCGTCTTAAGTCTGGATTTGAGCAAGTGAAATGCATGCTCAATTGGGTTAAGATCTGGTGATTGACTTGGCCATTGCATAATGTTCCACTTTTTTGCACTCATGAACTCCTGGGTAGCTTTGGCTGTATGCTTGGGGTCATTGTCCATCTGTACTATGAAGCGCCGTCCGATCAACTTTGCGGCATTTGGCTGAATCTGGGCTGAAAGTATATCCCGGTACACTTCAGAATTCATCCGGCTACTCTTGTCTGCTGTTATGTCATCAATAAACACAAGTGACCCAGTGCCATTGAAAGCCATGCATGCCCATGCCATCACGTTGCCTCCACCATGTTTTACAGAGGATGTGGTGTGCCTTGGATCATGTGCCGTTCCCTTTCTTCTCCAAACTTTTTTCTTCCCATCATTCTGGTACAGGTTGATCTTTGTCTCATCTGTCCATAGAATACTTTTCCAGAACTGAGCTGGCTTCATGAGGTGTTTTTCAGCAAATTTAACTCTGGCCTGTCTATTTTTGGAATTGATGAATGGTTTGCATCTAGATGTGAACCCTTTGTATTTACTTTCATGGAGTCTTCTCTTTACTGTTGACTTAGAGACAGATACACCTACTTCACTGAGAGTGTTCTGGACTTCAGTTGATGTTGTGAACGGGTTCTTCTTCACCAAAGAAAGTATGCGGCGATCATCCACCACTGTTGTCATCCGTGGACGCCCAGGCCTTTTTGAGTTCCCAAGCTCACCAGTCAATTCCTTTTTTCTCAGAATGTACCCGACTGTTGATTTTGCTACTCCAAGCATGTCTGCTATCTCTCTGATGGTTTTTTTCTTTTTTTTCAGCCTCAGGATGTTCTGCTTCACCTCAATTGAGAGTTCCTTAGACCGCATGTTGTCTGGTCACAGCAACAGCTTCCAAATGCAAAACCACACACCTGTAATCAACCCCAGACCTTTTAACTACTTCATTGATTACAGGTTAACGAGGGAGACGCCTTCAGAGTTAATTGCAGCCCTTAGAGTCCCTTGTCCAATTACTTTTTGTCCCTTGAAAAAGAGGAGGCTATGCATTACAGAGCTATGATTCCTAAACCCTTTCTCCGATTTGGATGTGAAAACTCTCATATTGCAGCTGGGAGTGTGCACTTTCAGCCCATATTATATATATAATTGTATTTCTGAACATGTTTTTGTAAACAGCTAAAGTAACAAAACTTGTGTCACTGTCCAAATATTTCTGGACCTAACTGTAAGTATTTGGATAAGGGCATGGACTGCATTTCACCGTCACATGAAAGGGGCTTTAGGCTGTAATCTACAGAGGTGCTGGGTATACTGTGAGAAGCCAGGCTTCTATACATTGCCATAGATTAATGTGGGCTCAATCCTCCAGTCTAATCAGGACCAGTTGGTGCTTTCTGAGTTCCGAAAGACTTTTTAGGAATCGACTTCTTCCAAGGAGAGCTAGGTCACTGCCAGAGGTCTGTGACAGAGGCTTACTCCACTCTCCCCACTGGAAACACATTCACACTCAGCCAACTGGCTCATTATCTGAGGTGTATAGGGCTCGATGTCAATTTTCATGACATACTAATAAGATAAGCTGGGTCGGTAGATAAATATCTAATGTGCACGGCCAGCCCTGAGAGGAGGGGACTGGGGGCGGCAAGCCCTGGGAAGAGGGGACCGGGGGCGGCAGGCCCTGAGAAGAGGGGACTGGGGGTGGCAAGCCCTGAGAAGAGGGGACCGGGGGCGGCAGGCCCTGAGAAGAGGGGACTGGGGGTGGCAAGCCCTGAGAAGAGGGGACCGGGGGCGGCAAGCCCTGAGAAGAGGGGACCGGGGGCGGCAAGCCCTGAGAAGAGGGGACCGGGGGCGGCAAGCCCTGAGAAGAGGGGACTGGGGGCGGCAAGCCCTGAGAAGAGGGGACCGGGGGCGGCAAGCCCTGAGAAGAGGGGACTGGGGGCGGCAAGCCCTGAGAAGAGAGGACCGGGGGCGTCCAGCTCTGAGGGGCAGGGACCGGGGGCGGCCAGCCCTGAGAGACAAGGACCAGGGAGTGGCCAGCTCTGAGAGGCAGGGACCGATGGCGGCCAGCTTTGAGAGACGGGGACTGGGGCGGCCAGCCCTGAGAGGATTGGACCGGGAGTGGCCAGCTTTGAGATATGGGGACCGGGAGAGGCCAGCTCTGAGAGGAGGGGACCGGGGGTGGCCAGCTCTGAGAGACAGGGACCGGGGGGTGCCAGCTCTGAGAGACGGGGACCGGGGTCGGCCAGCCCTGAGAGGCGGGGACGTTCAGCTCTGAGAGACGGGGACCGGGGTTGGTCAGCCCTGAGAGACGGGGAAAGGGGGCGGCCAGCCCTAAGAGCAGGGATCGGGGGCGGCCAGCACTGAGAGACGGGGATCGGGGTCGGTCAGCTCTGAGAAACGGGGAATGGGGGTGGCTCCACTGTACCTCCAATATGGCAGACAAGGCTAATAACCTCCTGCTGGGTAATTGGGAAGAACTTGAAATGGTCACGCATTTTAAGGAAAATATCCTCTATTATTATAAAGAGCATTTAACTTTTACTTTAATAATGTAACTCAATTAGTGCAAAATTAAATTAAAAGTGTGCTTTCAGTACAAGATGGGGGTGCAATGAATAAATGGTTGTACAGGTCGGACCCCCAGCAATGAGCTGTTTATCAATCCCAGTCCCATATACTAGCGCTGCCGTTCACTTCAATAGGAATCTCCTGAACCCCTTTAATACAGTGTAAGATTGTCTTGTCGGAAAATGATGGTGGAACTCCGAACATCTTTTATTTGTCCTTGTCTATGTTGTCCCTCCAAAACCGATAGCACAAGGCTGTTTCCAGCGTCAGCCAAGCCACGGCGGGGGCCATCAGGTAGGCGGCTGTCCGGTTAATGGGGAGCCAAGCGACCACCGTAGCGGCTGCGGAGCCGGTCATCAGAATGGTTTGAAAAAATCCCTGTAATTAAAAAAAAAAAAAGTCAATATAGTTTCACAGTAAATGAGCAGCAGACGACGCACGTAATGTTGAAAGTGACCCCGACACTACAAATAATTAGGTTTGTCCCTAGCTGACTCCTTTCTATAGTAGCTGCGATGCTCTGTGTGTCCTGACTCCTTTCTATAGTAGCTGCGATGCTCTGCGTGTCCTGACTCCTTTCTATAGTAGCTGCGATGCTCTGCATGTCCTGACTCCTTTCTATAGTAGCTGCGATGCTCTGTGTGTCCTGACTCCTTTCTATAGTAGCTGCGATGCTCTGCGTGTCCTGACTCCTTTCTATAGTAGCTGCGATGCTCTGTGTGTCCTGACTCCTTTCTATAGTAGCTGCGATGCTCTGCGTGTCCTGACACTTTTCTAACTGAACCAGCAAGAACATCTTCAGCTAGACCTGCCGTATATCGGGAACACTCAGTACAAGGGCATCTCAGTAAATTAGAATATCATCAAAAAGTTAATTTATTTCAGTAATTCAATACAAAAAGGGAAACGCACATATTATATAGAGTCATTACACACAGAGGGATCTATTCCTACAGTATATATTATATATACTATATATAAGGAGAAGGCTGCACATCAAACTTAGATAATATTGGAATATACAATGAAAAGAAGGGAATTTTGTTACTTACCATAAATTCCTTTTCTTCTAGCTCCAATTGGGAGACCCAGACGATTGGGTGTATAGCTACTGCCTCCGGAGGCCACACAAAGCATTACACTAAAAAGTGTAAGGCCCCTCCCCTTCTGGCTATACACCCCCCGTGGGATCACGGGCTGCTCAGTTTTAGTGCCAAAGCAAGAAGGAGGAAAGCCAATAACTGGTTTAAACAAATTCAATCCGAAGAACATCGGAGAACTGAAAACCGTTCAACATGAACAACATGTGTACCCGAAAAAACCAAAAATCCCGAAAGAAACAGGGCGGGTGCTGGGTCTCCCAATTGGAGCTAGAAGAAAAGGAATTTACGGTAAGTAACAAAATTCCCTTCTTCTTCGGCGCTCCATTGGGAGACCCAGACGATTGGGACGTCCAAAAGCAGTCCCTGGGTGGGTAAATTAATACCTCAAGTTAGGGCCGTAAAACAGCCCTTCCCTACATGGAGGCAACCGCCGCCTGCAGGACTCTTCTACCTAGGCTGGCGTCCGCCGAAGCATAGGTATGCACCTGATAATGTTTGATGAAAGTGTGCAGACTCGACCAGGTAGCTGCCTGGCACACCTGTTGAGCCGTAGCCTGGTGTCGTAATGCCCAGGACGCACCCACGGCTCTGGTAGAATGGGCCTTCAGCCCTGAAGGAACCGGAAGCCCGGCAGAACGGTAGGCTTCAAGGATAGGTTCCTTGATCCATCGAGCCAGGGTGGATTTGGAAGCCTGCGACCCTTTGCGCTGACCAGCGACAAGGACAAAGAGTGCATCCGAGCGGCGCAGGGGCGCCGTGCGGGAAATGTAGATTCTGAGTGCTCTCACCAGATCTAACAAATGCAAATCCTTTTCATACCGATGAACTGGATGAGTACAAAGAGAAGGTAAGGAGATATCCTGATTGAGATGAAAGGAGGATACCACCTTAGGGAGAAACTCCGGGATCGGGCGCAGCACTACCTTGTCCTGGTGAAACACCAGGAAGGGGGCTTTAGATGACAGCGCTGCCAGTTCGGACACCCTCCGAAGAGACGTGACCGCTACCAGAAAGGCCACTTTCTGTGAGAGTCGAGAAAGTGAAACATCCCTCAGAGGCTCGAAGGGCGGCTTCTGGAGAGCAACTAGTACCCTGTTCAGATCCCATGGGTCTAACGGCCGTTTGTACGGAGGGACGATGTGACGAACCCCCTGCAGGAACGTGCGTACCTGAGGAAGTCGTGCTAGACGCTTTTGAAAAAATACCGATAGCGCTGAGACTTGCCCTTTAAGGGAGCCGAGCGACAAACCTTTTTCCAACCCAGACTGCAGGAAGGAAAGAAACGTAGGCAATGCAAATGGCCAGGGAGAAACTCCCTGAGCAGAGCACCAGGATAAGAATATCTTCCACGTTCTGTGGTAGATCTTAGCAGACGTGGGCTTCCTAGCTTGTCTCATGGTGGCAACAACACCTTGAGATAACCCTGAAGACGCTAGGATCCAGGACTCAATGGCCACACAGTCAGGTTCAGGGCCGAAGAATTCAGATGGAAAAACGGCCCTTGTGACAGCAAGTCTGGTCGATCTGGCAGCGCCCACGGTTGTCCGACCGTGAGATGCCACAGATCCGGGTACCACGACCTCCTCGGCCAGTCTGGGGCGACGAGTATGACGCGGCGGCAATCGGACCTGATCTTGCGTAGCACTCTGGGCAAGAGTGCCAGAGGTGGAAGCACATAGGGCAGCTGGAACTGCGACCAATCCTGCACTAAGGCGTCTGCCGCCAGAGCTCTTTGATCGCGAGACCGCGCCATGAAGGCTGGAACCTTGTTGTTGTGCCGAGACGCCATTAGGTCGACGTCCGGCATTCCCCAGCGGCGACAGATTTCCTGAAACACGTCCGGGTGAAGGGACCATTCCCCTGCATCCATACCCTGGCGACTGAGAAAGTCTGCTTCCCAGTTTTCTACGCCCGGGATGTGAACTGCGGATATGGTGGAGGCCGTGGCTTCCACCCACAGTAGAATCCGCCGGACTTCCTGGAAGGCTTGCCGACTGCGTGTCCCGCCTTGGTGGTTGATGTATGCCACCGCTGTTGAGTTGTCCGACTGAATTCGGATCTGCTTTCCTTCCAGCCACTGTTGGAAGGCCAGTAGGGCCAGATACACTGCCCTGATTTCCAGAACATTGATCTGAAGAGTGGACTCCTGCTGAGTCCACGTACCCTGAGCCCTGTGGTGGAGAAAAACTGCTCCCCACCCTGACAGACTCGCGTCTGTCGTGACCACCGCCCAGGAAGGGGGTAGGAAGGACCTTCCCTGTGATAATGAGGTGGGAAGAAGCCACCACTGAAGCGAGTCCTTGGCCGTCTGGGAGAGGAGGACTTTCTTGTCTAAGGACGTCGACCTCCCGTCCCATTGGCGGAGAATGTCCCATTGAAGTGGGCGCAGATGAAACTGGGCAAACGGGACTGCCTCCATTGCTGCCACCATCTTCCCCAGGAAGTGCATGAGGCGTCTTAAGGGGTGCGATTGACCTTGAAGGAGAAACCGCACCCCTGTCTGTAGTGACCGCTGCTTGTCCAGCGGAAGCTTCACTACCGCTGAGAGAGTATGAAACTCCATGCCAAGGTATGTCAGTGATTGGGTCGGTGACAGGTTTGACTTTGAAAAGTTGATGATCCACCCAAAAGTCTGGAGAGTCTCCAGCGCAATGTTTAGGCTGTGTTGGCATGCCTCTTGAGAGGGTGCTTTGACAAGTAGATCGTCTAAGTAAGGGATCACCGAGTGTCCCTGAGAGTGCAAGACTGCTACCACTGCTGCCATGACCTTGGTGAAAACCCGTGGGGCTGTCGCCAGACCGAAGGGCAGGGCTACGAACTGAAGATGGTCGTCTTCTATCACGAAGCGTAGAAAACGCTGGTGCTCTGGAGCAATCGGCACGTGGAGATAAGCATCTTTGATGTCTATTGATGCTAGAAAATCTGCTTGAGACATTGAGGCAATGACGGAGCGGAGGGATTCCATCCGGAACCGCCTGGTTTTTACGTGCTTGTTGAGCAGTTTTAGGTCCAGAACAGGACGGAACGAGCCGTCCTTTTTTGGCACCACAAACAGATTGGAGTAAAAACCTTGACCTCGTTCCTGAAGAGGAACAGGGATCACCACTCCTTCTGCCCTTAGAGAGCATACCGCCTGCAGAAGGGCATCGGTTCGGTCGGGATGTGGGGAAGTTCTGAAGAACCGAGGCGGAGGACGAGAACTGAACTCTATCCTGTACCCGTGAGACAAAACGTCTGTTACCCACCGGTCCTTGACCTGTGGCAGCCAAATGTCGCAAAAGCGGGAGAGTCTGCCACCGACCGATGATGCGGAGGGAGGAGGCCGAAAGTCATGAGGCAGCCGCCTTGGAAGCGGTTCCTCCGGTTGCTTTCTTTGGGCGTGAGTGAGCCCGCCAGGAATCTGAGCTCCTCTGCTCCTTCTGAGTCCCCTTGGACGAGGAGAATTGGGCCCTGCCCGAGCCTCGAAAGGACCGAAACCTCGACTGTCCTCTCCTCTGTTGAGGTTTGCTTGATCTGGGCTGGGGTAAGGAAGAATCCTTACCCTTGGACTGTTTAATAATTTCAGCCAATTGCTCACCAAACAGTCTGTCTCCAGATAATGGCAAACTGGTTAAGCATTTTTTGGAAGCAGAATCTGCTTTCCATTCCTTTAACCACAAGGCTCTGCGCAAAACCACAGAGTTGGCGGACGCCATTGAGGTACGGCTCGTAGAGTCCAGGACCGCATTGATAGCGTAAGTCGCAAACGCAGACATTTGCGAGGTTAAGGACGCCACTTGCGGCACTGATGGACGTATGAGAGAGTCCACCTGCTCCAGACCAGCTGAAATAGCTTGGAGTGCCCACACGGCCGCGAATGCTGGAGCAAACGACGCGCCGATAGCTTCATAGACAGATTTCAACCAAAGGTCCATCTGTCTGTCATTGGCATCTTTTAGTGAAGCCCCATCTTCCACTGCAACTATGGACCTAGCCGCAAGCCTGGAGATTGGGGGGTCCACTTTTGGACACTGGGTCCAGCGTTTGACCACGTCAGGGGGAAAGGGATAACGTGTATCCTTAAGACGTTTGGAGAAACGCTTGTCTGGATAAGTATGGTGTTTCTGGACTGCTTCTCTGAAGTCAGAGTGGTCCAGAAAAGTACTCAATTTACGCTTGGGATACCTGAAATGGAATTTCTCCTGCTGTGCAGCTGCCTCTTCTGCTGAAGGGGCTGGGGGAGAAATATCCAACAGTCTATTGATGGCCGCTATAAGATCATTTACCATAGCGTCACCATCAGGGGTATCTAGATTGAGAGCGGTCTCAGGATTAGGTTCCTGATCAGCTACCTCTGCCTCATCATACAGAGAAGCCTCTCGCTGAGACCCTGACCAGTGTGATGACGTCGAGGGTCTTTCCCAGCGAGCTCGCTTAGGCTGCCTGGGACTGTCGTCCGAGTCAGAGCCTTCAGCCTGTGATGCCTGAGACCCCCTTGTAGCATGGACTAGTTCCAACTGAGGGGGACCGGGGAACATTGCATCAACAGTGTCCATGGTCTGAGTGACCGGCCTGGACTGCAAAGTTTCAAGAATTTTTGACATAGTCACAGTCATCTTATCAGCAAAAACTGCAAACTCTGTCCCCGTCACTGGGGCAGGGTTCACAGGCGTCTCTGCCTGGGCCACTACCACCATAGACTCCGGCTGACGAAGTGGCACAGGGACCGAACATTGCACACAATGGGGGTCAGTGGAACCTGCCGGTAGATCAGCCCCACATGCGGTACAAGCAGGATATAAAGCCTGTGCCTTGGCACCCTTGCTTTTTGCGGATGACATGCTGTTGTCTCCTCAGAGCAATAGGGTATAAGCCAAGAAGCGACCGTACAGTGCAATATATAGGTACAGACAAAAAGTACACTAAATAACACTGTGGCACTAGTGGGGTCAGCACTTTTGTGCTGCTTACCGCCCGCTTAACAGCGGGTGTGTGGTCGCCAGAATCCCTTGTCTGGGTCTCCCAGGGCTATGTCCGTTCTCCAGCTCAGACTGCATGCAGGAATGGCTGCCGGCGTCCTATGAAGAGGGACGGTCCGTGGGCGTGTTCAGACAAAGTGCGGGAAACTGGCGTCCCACTGTGCCCAGTGAGGGGGCTGGAGTATGTAAATAAGACTCCAGCCCTCGGCGCCGACTATCGTACAGCGTCTCTCCCCTTCCGTGATTGACAGGGTTGGGGGCGGGAACGAAATGGAGCTAGGCCGCAAAAGCCGGGGACTAGATTTATGAGCGCTGCCGTCGTAAAAGCACGGTCAGCGCGAGTCCCCGGCGCACTACAAGTCTCAGCCGCGCCGCCGCTCCAGGGGCGGTCGGCGCGGTAGTTCCCAACACAGAAAGTCACTCAGCTAAGCTGTAGTGAATAAGACCCAGGCGCGCAGCGCTACTGTCCCCGGCGCACTAGCACACCCAGCAACTCTGGCGTGTGTCTGTGCCTGTCTGTACGGGGACACAGAGTACCTGAATGTTGCAGGGCCTTGTCCCTGACGGCACTCAGCTCCGTATCCAGCAGGATCTCCGGGTCTGTGGATGGAGCCCGGCCTCAGAGTCTGGAGGCCGGTAAGATCCCACTTCCCCAGAGCCCTTCAGGGGGATGGGGAAGGAAAGCAGCATGTGGGCTCCAGCCTCCGTACCCGCAATGGGTACCTCAACCTTAACAAACACCGCCGACACAGAGTGGGGTGAGAAGGGAGCATGCTGGGGGCCCTAGTATGGGCCCTCTTTTCTTCCATCCGACATAGTCAGCAGCTGCTGCTGACTAAACAGTGGAGCTATGCGTGGATGTCTGACCTCCTTCGCACAAAGCTTGAAAACTGAGCAGCCCGTGATCCCACGGGGGGTGTATAGCCAGAAGGGGAGGGGCCTTACACTTTTTAGTGTAATGCTTTGTGTGGCCTCCGGAGGCAGTAGCTATACACCCAATCGTCTGGGTCTCCCAATGGAGCGCCGAAGAAATGAGTTATATGTAGTTTTTTTCTGAATGTGAACACAGCTCCGCCCCTTTCGGCCATGTTTTTTCCATCTCCTATATAAGAAAGTCCTTAGTTACCCCTCTCCACCCACAGCAGTTTTTAATTGCAATGAGATGACACACAGTTAGGGTCACAGAGCTAGGGACCCCAATATAGAGATATACCTTGACGAGGTCTTGGGGCTCAGTTACATTGATCAATGCGATTGCTAAATATCTCATTTTTCCTTATATTCATGGCAGGTATGCAATTCATTATTCACATGTTCAAATTAGCAAGTAGCATTTATCATTGAATTTTCCAATATTTTTCCATATGCTTGAGGCATTATACCATTATCTAAGTTTGATGTGCAGCATTATTCTTATATAGTATGTATTTTTTGGCTTGCACTCATAATATATATATATATATATTAGTGCTCACTTCAGTTATCCTATTCAGTATATATTATATAGAGTCATTACACACAGAGGGATCTATTCCTATATATTATATAGAGTCATTACACACAGAGGGATCTATTCCTACAGTATATATTATATAGAGTCATTACACACAGAGGGATCTATTCCTATATATTATATAGTCATTACACACAGAGGGATCTATTCCTATATATTATATAGAGTCATTACACACAGAGGGATCTATTCCTACAGTATATATTATATAGAGTCATTACACACAGAGGGATCTATTCCTATATATTATATAGAGTCATTACACACAGAGGAATCTATTCCTATATATTATATAGAGTCATTACACACAGAGGGATCTATTCCTATATATTATATAGAGTCATTACACACAGAGGGATCTATTCCTATATATTATATAGAGTCATTACACACAAAGGGGTCTATTCCTATATATTATATAGAGTCATTACACACAGAAGGATATATTCCTATATATTATATAGAGTTATTACACACAGAGGGATCTATTCCTATATATTATATAGTGTCATTAAACACAGAGGGATCTATTCCTATACATTATATAGAGTCATTACGCACAGAGGGATCTATTCCTATATGTTATATAGAGTCATTAAACACAAAGGGATCTATTCCTATATATTATATAGAGTCATTAAAAGATAATTACTTTTGGATTTTCATTGGCTGTAAGCCATAATCATCAACATTACCAGAAATAAACACTTGAAATAGATCCTTCTGTGTGCAATGACTCTATATAATATATAGGAATAGATCCCTCTGTGTGTAATGTTTCTATATAATATATAGGAATAGATCCCTCTGTGTGTAATAACTCTATATAACATATAGGAATGAAGGGAATTTTGTTTACTTACCGTAAATTCCTTTTCTTCTAGCTCCTATTGGGAGACCCAGACAATTGGGTGTATAGCTTCTGCCTCCGGAGGCCACACAAAGTATTACACTTTAAAAAGTGTAACCCCTCCCCTCTGCCTATACACCCTCCCGTGCATCACGGGCCCATCAGTTTTGGTGCCAAAGCAGGAAGGAGGAAACTTATAAATTGGTCTAAGGTAAATTCAATCCGAAGGATGTTCGGAGAACTGAAACTATGAACCAAGGAACAATTCAACATGAACAACATGTGTACACACAAGAACAACAGCCCGAAGGGAACAGGGGCGGGTGCTGGGTCTCCCAATAGGAGCTAGAAGAAGAAGGGAATTTTGTTACTTACCGTAAATTCCTTTTCTTCTAGCTCTTATTGGGAGACCCAGACGATTGGGGTATAGCTACTGCCCTCTGGAGGCCACACAAAGCACTACATTAAAAGTGCAAGGCCCCTCCCCCTCTGGCTATACCCCCCCGTGGTATCACGGGTTCTCCAGTTTTAGTGCCAAAGCAAGAAGGAGGAAGCCAATAACTGGTTTAAACAAATTAACTCCGAATAACATCGGAGAACTGAAAAACCGTTCAACATGAACAACATGTGTACCCGCAAACCACAAAAAAAAAAACATCCCGAAGGACAACAGGGCGGGTGCTGGGTCTCCCAATAAGAGCTAGAAGAAAAGGAATTTACGGTAAGTAACAAAATTCCCTTCTTCTTCAGCGCTCTATTGGGAGACCCAGACGATTGGGACGTCCAAAAGCTGTCCCTGGGTGGGTAAATAAATACCTCATGTTAGAGCTGCAAAACAGCCCTCCCCTACGGGGGTGTCACTGCCGCCTGCAGGACTCTTCTACCTAAGCTGGCATCCGCCGAAGCGTAGGTATGCACCTGATAATGCTTGGTGAAAGTGTGCAGACTGGACCAGGTAGCTGCCTGGCACACCTGTTGAGCCGAAGCCTGGTGACGTAATGCCCAGGACGCACCCACGGCTCTGGTTGAGTGGGCTTTTAGCCCTGAAGGAACCGGAAGCCCCGCAGAACGGTAGGCCTCTAGAATTGGTTCTTTGATCCATCGAGCCAGGGTGGCTTTAGAAGCCTGCAACCCCTTGCGCGGACCAGCGACAAGGACGAAAAGTGCATCGGCACGGCGTATGGGCGCCGTGCGGGAAATGTAGATTCTGAGTGCTCTCACCAGATCTAGCAAACGTAAGTCCTTTTCATACCGGTGAACCGGATGAGGGCAAAAAGAAGGCAAGGAAATATCCTGATTAAGATGAAAAGAGGATACGACCTTAGGAAGAAACTCCGGAATGGGGCGCAGCACAACCTTGTCCTGGTGGAACACCAGGAAGGGAGCCTTGGATGACAGAGCTGCCAGCTCAGACACTCGCCGAAGCGATGTGATCGCAACAAGAAACGCCACTTTCTGCGACAGCCGAGAAAAGGAAACTTCCTTCAGAGGCTCGAAGGGCGGCTTCTGGAGAGCAACTAGTACCCTGTTCAGATCCCATGGATCTAACGGTCGCTTGTACGGGGGCACAATATGACAGACCCCCTGCAGGAACGTGCGCACCTTAGGAAGACGTGCTAGACGCTTCTGAAAAAACACGGATAGTGCCGAAACTTGCCCTTTAAGGGAGCTGAGCGACAAGCCCTTTTCTAACCCCGATTGCAGGAAGGAAAGAAACTTGGGTAATGCAAATGGCCAGGGAGACACTCCCTGGGCCGAGCACCAGGATAAGAAAATCTTCCACGTTCTGTGGTAGATCTTAGCAGAAGTGGACTTCCTAGCTTGTCTCATTGTGGCAACCACTCCTTGAGATAATCCTGCAGATGCTAGGATCCAGGACTCAATGGCCACACAGTCAGGTTCAGGGCCGCAGAATTCTGATGGAAAAACGGCCCTTGGGACAGTAAGTCTGGTCGGTCTGGCAGTGACCACGGTCGACCGATCGTGAGATGCCACAGATCCGGATACCACGACCTCCTCGGCCAGTTTGGAGCGACGAGTATGATGCGGCTGCACTCGGATCTGATCTTGCGTAGCACTCTGGGCAAGAGCGCCAGAGGCGGAAACACGTAAGGGAGCTGAAACTGCGACCAATCTTGAACCAAGGCGTCTGCCGCCAGAGCTCTTTGATCGCGCGACCTCGCCATGAATGCCGGGACCTTGTTGTTGTGCCGGGATGCCATTAGATCGACGTCCGGCACTCCCCAGCGGCGACAGATTTCCTGAAACACGTCCGGGTGAAGGGACCATTCCCCTGCGTCCATGCCCTGGCGACTGAGGAAGTCTGCTTCCCAGTTTTCTACGCCTGGGATGTGAACCGCGGATATGGTGGATGCTCTGTCCTCCACCCACATTAGAATGCGCCGGACTTCTTGGAAGGCTTGCCGACTGCGCGTCCCTCCTTGGTGGTTGATGTATGCCACCGCTGTGGAGTTGTCCGATTGGATTCGGATCTGCTTTCCTTCCAGCCACTGCTGGAAGGCTAGTAGGGCAAGATACACTGCTCTGATTTCCAGAACATTGATCTGAAGGGTGGACTCCTGCGGAGTCCACGTCCCCTGAGCCCTGTGGTGGAGAAACACTGCTCCCCACCCCGACAGACTCGCATCTGTCGTGACTACTGCCCAGGATGGGGGCAGGAAGGATCTTCCCCGAGATAATGAGGTGGGAAGGAGCCACCATTGTAGAGAGTCCTTGGCCGTCTGGGAAAGCGAGACTTTCCTGTCCAGGGACGTTGACTTCCCGTCCCATTGGCGGAGAATGTCCCATTGAAGTGGGCGCAGATGAAACTGCGCAAAGGGAACTGCTTCCATGGCTGCCACCATCTTCCCGAGGAAGTGCATGAGGCGCCTTAAGGGGTGCGACTGACCCTGAAGGAGAGATTGCACCCCTGTCTGTAGTGACCGCTGCTTGTTCAGCGGCAGCTTCACTATCGCTGCTAGAGTATGAAACTCCATGCCAAGATACGTTAGTGACTGAGTCGGTGATAGGATCGACTTTGGAAAGTTGATGATCCATCCGAAAGACTGTAGAGTCTCCAGCGTAGCATTCAGGCTGTGCTGACATGCCTCCTGAGAGGGAGCTTTGACCAATAAGTCGTCTAGGTAAGGGATCACCGAGTGTCCCTGAGAGTGCAAGACTGCTACCACCGCCGCCATGACCTTGGTGAAGACCCGTGGGGCTGTCGCCAGACCAAATGGAAGAGCTACGAACTGAAAATGGTCGTCTCCTATCACAAAACGTAGAAAACGTTGATGTTCTGTAGCAATTGGCACGTGGAGATAAGCATCTTTGATGTCTATTGAGGCAAGGAAGTCTCCTCTGGACATTGAGGCAATGACAGAGCGGAGGGTTTCCATCCGGAACCTCCTGGCGTGCACATGTTTGTTGAGCCGTTTTAGGTCCAGAACAGGACGGAACGAGCCGTCCTTTTTTGGAACCACAAAGAGATTGGAGTAAAACCCTTGCCCTTGTTCCTGAGGAGGGACTGGGATCACCACTCCTTCCGCTTTTAGGGAATCCACCGCCTGCAGCAGAGCATCTGCTCGGTCTGGATGTGGGGAGGTTCTGAAGAACCGAGCTGGAGGACGAGAATTGAACTCGATTCTGTACCCGCGAGACAAAATGTCCGTCACCCACCGGTCTTTGACCTGTGACATCCAAATGCCGGAAAAGCGGGAGAGCCTGCCCCCGACCGGCGATGCGGAGGGGGGGGGCTGGAAGTCATGAGGTAGCCGCTTTGGAAGCGGTACCTCCATTTGCTTTCTTGGGGCGTGTGTGAGTCCGCCACGAATCTGAGTTTCTTTGCGTCCTCTGAGTCCCTTTGGACGAGGTAAATGGTGTCTTGCCCGAACCTCGAAAGGACTGAAACCTCTGCTGCCACTTTTTCTGCTGAGGTTTGGATGTTCTGGGTTGTGGTAAAGAGGAGTCTTTACCCTTGGACTGCTTAATGATGTCAGCCAATGGCTCGCCAAACAGTCTATCTCTAGACAAAGGCAAACTGGTTAAACATTTTTTGGAACCAGCATCTACTTTCCAGTCCTTTAACCACAAGGCTCTGCGCAAAACTACCGAATTGGCGGACGCCATTGAGGTGCGACTGGTAGATTCTAGGACCGCATTGATAGCGTAAGACGCAAACGCCGACATCTGCGTGGTAAGGTGCGCCACTTGCGGCACTGCTGGATGCATGATAGCATCCACTTTTGCTAAGCCAGCTGAAATAGCCTGGAGTGCCCATACGGCTGCGAATGCCGGAGCAAACGACGCGCCGATAGCTTCATAGACAGATTTTAACCAAAGGTCCATCTGTCTGTCATTGGCATCTTTAAGTGAAGCGCCATCCTCCACTGCAACTATGGATCTAGCTGCAAGTTTGGAAATCGGGGGGTCTACCTTTGGACACTGTGTCCAGCGCTTGACCACCTCAGGGGGGAAAGGGAAACGCGTATCTTTAGATCGTTTAGAGAAACGCCTTTCTGGGTGAGCGTCGTGCTTCTGGATTGATTCTCTGAAGTCAGAGTGATCTAACAAAGCACTCAATTTACGCTTGGGATAAAGGAAACGAAACTTCTCCTGCTCCGCAGCCGCCTCTTCTGCTGAAGGGGCTGGGGGAGAAATATCCAACAGCCTATTGATGGCTGAGATAAGGTCGTTTACCATGGCATCCCCATCCGGGGTATCCAGGTTGAGAGGGGTTCCAGGAGTGGATTCCTGATCACTCTCATCAGACACATCACAGGGAGACTGATTGCGCTGAGACCCTGAGCAGTGTGAAGACGTCGAGGGTCTTTCCCAGCGAGCTCGCTTAGGGTGGCTGGGGCCATCATCTGAGTCATAATCCTCGGCCTGTGAAGCCGGGGACCCCCCTGTGGGCTGGATACATTCCAAGTAAGGGGGACCTGAGGACAGAGGCCTCGCCGTGCCCAGAGACTGAGCCCCATGCATAGATTGCAAGGTTTCAAGGATTTTTGCCATAGACACAGACATATTATCTGCAAAAACTGCAAAGTCTGTCCCTGTCACCGGGGCAGAACTTACAAGCGTCTCAGCCTGGGTCACTACCTCTCCTGACTCCGGCTGGCGAAGCAGCACCGGGTCGGAGCATTGCACACAATGGGGGTCATCGGAGCCTGCTGGTAGATTAGCCCCACATGCAGCACACGCAGTATACACAGCCCTTTTTGCCTTGGCCGCCTTGCGTTTTGAGGATGACATGTTGCTGCTTCCACAGAGCGATCTGGGATATGCAGCCAGAAGCGACCTCACAGTGCAAGAAATACAATATCTATATATCTGTACACAGTACACCGATACACCGTGAGGCACTAGAGGGACCAGCACAGAAAAATCGCTTACCGCCCGCTTAAAAAAGCGGGTGTGTGGTCGCCAGATAGCCCCTAGTCCAGGTCTCCCAGAGCCTTGCGTCCTTCCTCCAGCCAGGCATGCATGTAATGGCTGCCGGCGTCTCGAGAGAGGAAGGGGGGCGGGCCCTGGGCGTTCCTGGCCAAGAGCGGGAAGCCTGCTTCCCTCTGTGCCAAGTGAGAGGGCTGGAGCATGTAAATCAGGCTCCAGCCCTCGTCGCTGCTAGCGAACAGCGTCTCTCCCCTACCCTGAATGACAGGGTGGGGGCGGGAACGAATCGGAGCTGCCGGCGTCCTAGGCCCAAAAAGCCGGGGACTAAATTTATAACCGCCGCCGCCGTAAAAGCGCGGACGGCGGATCCCCGGCGCACCACAAGTCACAGCAGCGCCGCCCGGTCCAGAGGGGGTCGGCGCTGCGTTCCCATACACAAAAAAAAAAAAAAAAAAAAAAAAAAGTCCCCCAGTAATCTGTAGGGACACCAACTCCACGTTGCGGTCCCCGGCGCACTACAACACCCAGCCAGCCCGGAGTGTGTCTGTGCCTGCCGGGGACACAGAGTACCTGTATGATGCAGGGCCTGTCCCTGATCGTACTCCTGCTCCGAATCCATCAGGTGCTATGGGTCTGTGGATGGAGCCCGGCGTCAGAGCTGAGAGGCCGGCAGGATCCCACTTCCACAGAGCCCTACAAGGGGATGTGGAAGGAAAACAGCATGTCAGGCTCCAGCCCTGTACCAGCAATAGGTACCTCAACCTTACAACACCATCCAGGGGTGAGAAGGGAGCATGCTGGGGACACTATATGTGTCCTCTTTTCTTCCATCCGAAATAGTCAGCAGCTACTGCTGACTAAAATCTGTGGAGCTATGCATGGAATGTCTGACCTCCTTCGCACACAAAGCTAAAACTGGAGAACCCGTGATACCACGGGGGGGTATAGCCAGAGGGGGAGGGGCCTTGCACTTTTAATGTAGTGCTTTGTGTGGCCTCCAGAGGGCAGTAGCTATACCCCAATCGTCTGGGTCTCCCAATAGAGCGCTGAAGAAAAGGAATTTACGGTAAGTAAACAAAATTCCCTTCTTCTTTGTCGCTCCATTGGGAGACCCAGACAATTGGGACGTCCAAAAGCAGTCCCTGGGTGGGTAAAAGAATACCTCGATAAAAAGAGCCGTAAAACGGCCCCTTCCTACAGGTGGGCAACCGCCGCCTGAAGGACTCGCCTACCTAGGCTGGCATCTGCCGAAGCATAGGTATGCACCTGATAGTGTTTCGTGAAAGTGTGCAGACTCGACCAGGTAGCCGCCTGACACACCTGCTGAGCCGTAGCCTGGTGCCGCAATGCCCAGGACGCACCCACGGCTCTGGTAGAATGGGCTTTCAGCCCTGAAGGGACCGGAAGCCCAGAAGAACGGTAGGCTTCAAGAATCGGTTCCTTGATCCACCGAGCCAAGGTTGACTTGGAAGCCTGCGACCCTTTACGCTGGCCAGCGACAAGGACAAAGAGCACATCAGAACGGCGCAGGGGCGCCGTACGAGAAATGTAGAGTCTGAGTGCTCTCACCAGATCTAACAAGTGCAAATCCTTTTCACATTGGTGAACTGGATGAGGACAAAAAGAAGGTAAGGAAATATCCTGATTGAGATGAAAAGGGGATACCACCTTAGGGAGAAATTCCGGGACCGGACGCAGAACCACCTTGTCCTGGTGAAACACCAGGAAGGGGGCTTTGCATGACAGCGCAGCTAGCTCAGACACTCTCCGAAGTGATGTGACTGCTACTAGGAAGACCACCTTCTGCGAAAGGCGTGAAAGAGAAACCTCCCTCATCGGCTCGAAAGGTGGTTTCTGAAGAGCCGTTAGCACCCTGTTAAGATCCCAGGGTTCTAGCGGACGCTTGTAAGGAGGGACTATGTGGCAAACCCCCTGCAGGAACGTGCGTACCTGCGGAAGCCTGGCTAGACACTTTTGAAAAAACACGGAAAGCGCCGAGACTTGTCCCTTGAGAGAGCCGAGTGACAAACCCTTTTCCATTCCGGATTGAAGAAGGACAGAAAAGTGGGCAAGGCAAACGGCCAGGGAGTAAAACCCTGATCAGAGCACCAGGATAAGAAGATCCTCCACGTCCTGTGGTAGATCTTGGCGGACGTTGGTTTCCTGGCCTGTCTCATAGTGGCAATGACCTCTTGAGATAACCCTGAAGACGCTAGGATCCAGGACTCAATGGCCACACAGTCAGGTTGAGGGCCGCAGAATTCAGATGGAAAAATGGCCCTTGAGACAGCAAGTCTGGTCGGTCTGGTAGTGCCCACGGTTGACCCACCGTGAGATGCCACAGATCCGGGTACCACGACCTCCTCGGCCAGTCTGGGGCGATGAGGATGGCGCGGCGGCAGTCGGACCTGATCTTGCGTAACACTCTGGGCAGCAGTGCCAGAGGAGGAAATACATAAGGCAGTCGAAACTGCGACCAATCCTGAACTAATGCGTCTGCCGCCAGCGCTCTGTGATCTTGAGACCGTGCCATGAATGCCGGGACCTTGTTGTTGTGCCGGGACGCCATTAAATCGACGTCCGGCAATCCCCAGCGGCAACAGATCTCTTGAAACACGTCCGGGTGAAGAGACCATTCCCCTGCGTCCATGCCCTGGCGACTGAGAAAGTCTGCTTCCCAGTTTTCTACGCCCGGGATGTGAACTGCGGAGATGGTGGAGGATGTGGCTTCCACCCACAGCAGAATCCGCCGAACTTCCTGGAAGGCTTGCCGACTGCGTGTGCCGCCTTGGTGGTTGATGTACGCCACCGCCGTGGCGTTGTCCGACTGAATTCGGATCTGCCTGCCTTCCAGCCACGGCTGGAACGCCTTTAGGGCTAGATACACTGCCCTTATCTCCAGAACATTGATCTGAAGGGAGGACTCTGGCTGAATCCAGGTACCCTGAGCCCTGTGGTGGAGGAAGACCGCTCCCCACCCTGACAGACTCGCGTCCGTCGTGACCACAGCCCAGGATGGGGGCAGGAAGGATTTCCCCTTCGACAGAGAAGTGGGAAGAAGCCACCACTGAAGAGAGGCTTTGGCTGCCCGAGAGAGGGAGACGTTCCTGTCGAGGGACGCCGACCTCCTGTCCCATTTGCGGAGAATGTCCCATTGGAGTGGACGCAGATGGAACTGCGCAAATGGAACTGCCTCCATTGCTGCCACCATCTTCCCTAGGAAGTGCATGAGGCGCCTCAAGGGGTGTGACTGGGCTTGAAGGAGAGATTGCACCCCTGTCTGTAGTGAGCGCTGTTTGTCCAGCGGGAGCTTCACTATCGCTGAGAGAGTATGAAACTCCATCCCGAGGTAAGTTAGCGATTGAGTCGGTGTCAATTTTGACTTTGGGAAATTGATGATCCACCCGAACCTCTGGAGAGTCTCCAGAGCAGTGTTCAGGCTGTGTTGGCATGCCACCCGGGAGGGTGCCCTGACTAGAAGATCGTCTAAGTAAGGGATCACCGAGTGTCCCTGAGAGTGTAGGACTGCCACCACTGTTGCCATGACCTTGGTGAAGACCCGTAGGGCTGTCGCCAGGCCGAAAGGCAATGCCACGAACTGAAGGTGTTCGTCTCCGATGGCGAAACGCAGGAAGCGCTGATGCTCTGGTGCAATCGGCACGTGGAGATAAGCATCCCTGATGTCGATTGATGCTAGGAAGTCTCCTTGGGACATCGAGGCGATGACGGAGCGGAGAGATTCCATCCGGAACCGTCTGGTTTTCACGTGTCTGTTGAGCAGTTTGAGGTCCAGAACGGGACGGAATGATCCGTCCTTTTTTGGCACCACAAACAAGTTGGAGTAAAAACCGCGACCCCATTCTTGGAGGGGAACAGGGATCACCACTCCTTCTGCCTTCAGAGTGCTCACCGCCTGAAAAAGAGCATCGGCTCGCTCGGGGGGCGGAGATGTTCTGAAGAAACGAGTCGGAGGACGAGAGCTGAGTTCTATCCTGTAACCGTGAGACAGAATGTCTCTCACCCATCGGTCTTGGACATGTGGCAACCAGGCGTCGCAAAAGCGGGAGAGCCTGCCACCGACCGAGGATGCGGTTTCGGGAGGCCGAAAGTCATGAGGAGGCCGCTTTGGGGGCGGTTCCTCCGGCGGTCTTTTTAGGACGTGACTTAGACCGCCATGAATCAGAGTTCGTCTGGCCCTTCTGTGGCCTGTTGGACGTGGAGAATTGAGACCTGGCTGAGGGCCGAAAGGACCGAAACCTCGATTGTACCTTCCGTTGTTGAGGTCTGTTTGGTTTGGACTGGGGTAAGGACGAGTCCTTTCCCATGGATTGTTTAATGATTTCATCCAATTGCTCGCCAAACAGACGGTCGCCAGAAAATGGTAAACCGGTTAAGAACTTCTTGGAAGCAGAGTCTGCCTTCCATTCGCATAGCCACATGGCCCTGCGGACTGCCACTGAATTGGCGGATGCTACCGCTGTACGGCTCGCAGAGTCCAGGACGGCGTTCATGGCGTAGAACGAAAAAGCCGATGCCTGAGAGGTTAAAGACACAACCTGCGGAGTAGAGGCACGTGTGACTGCATTAATCTCAGACTGACAAGCTGAGATAGCTTGGAGTGCCCATACGGCTGCGAATGCCGGAGCAAAAGACGCGCCTATGGCTTCATAGATGGATTTCAACCAGAGCTCCATCTGTCTGTCAGTGGCATCCTTGAGCGATGAACCATCTGCCACTGCTACTATGGATCTAGCCGCCAGTCTAGAGACTGGAGGATCCACCTTGGGACACTGAGCCCAACCCTTAACTACTTCAGGGGGGAAGGGATAACGTGTGTCATTAAGGCGCTTAGTAAAGCGCTTGTCCGGAAATGCCCGGTGTTTCTGGACTGTATCTCTGAAGTTGGAGTGGTCAAAAAACGCACTCCGTGTACGTTTGGGAAACCTAAATTGGAATTTCTCCTGCTGAGAAGCTGACTCCTCAATCGGAGGAGCTGGAGGGGAAAATTCTAACACCTGATTGATGGTCGCTATAAGGTCATTTACTATGGCGTCCCCTTCAGGTGTATCAAGATTGAGAGCAGCGTCAGGATCAGAGCCCTGATCTGCCACCTCCGCTTCATCCTCCAGAGAGTCCTCATGCTGAGACCCTGAGCAGTGTGATGAAGTCGAGGGAAGCTCCCAGCGAGCCCGCTTAGCCGGTCTGGGACTGCGGTCCGTGTCGGAGTCCTCACCGTGGGACCTAGGAGTCACCCCAGGAGCACTTTGCTGCGCCGACCGAGGGGGGCCTGGGGACAATGATTCAACAGTGCCCGGGGCCTGTGTTACAGGTCTGGACTGCAAAGCTTCTAGTATCTTAGCAGACCATCTATCCATAGACTGAGCCATGGATTGAGAAAGTGACTCAGAAAGTTTCTCAGCCAACACTGCAAACTCTGTCCCTGCCACCTGGACAGTGGTAGCCGGTGGTTCTACCTGGGCCGAGGGTCCCACTAGTGCCCGAGGCTCCGGCTGAGTGAGTGTCACAGGGGCCGAGCATTGCACACAATGAGGGTAGGTGGAACCTGCAGGTAGCATAGCCGCACAAGAGGTACAGGTTGCAAAATAAGCCTGTGCCTTGGCACCCTTGCTTTTTGCGGACGACATGCTGTTGTCTCCTCTTAGAGCAATCAGAGAGGGTATATAGCCAAAGCAAATAGTGCGGCCGAACAGAGTAAATGTATACAATATAAGGATATAAATATACACTTCGGCACCCAGGGGGGCCAGCACCTAGTAACAGGTGCGGCTTACCGACCGCCCTCAGCGGTTGTGTGTCCACCAGATTCCCTGCCTGGGCCTCCCAGAGCTGTGGAGCTCGGTCTGAAGATCTCCACCGGCAAAAGTGCTGATAGCAATGGCTGCCAGCGTTCTGAGAGGAGGAGGAAGCCGTGGGCGTGCCTCAGAAAGTGCGGGAATCTGGTGCCCCGCAGTGCTCAGTGAGGGGGTAGGAGGATACCTAAGTATGCTCCAGCCCTCACCGCTGACGTCTAGTCAAGCGTCCCGCCCTTACCCCTGACTGGCAGGCCCGGGGGCGGGAGTATGCGGTACTAGGCCGCAAAAGCCGGGGACTAAAGTTATTAACGCGGCCGGCAAACAAGCGCGGTCGGCGCGGTAGTCCCGGCGACACAAAACACCCAGCAACTGCTGCAGCGTCCGTTACACAGGCGCTCTATGCGCCGTCCCCAAGGGGACACAGAGTACCTCAGAGTAGCAGGGCCTGTCCCTGATGATACCCGGTCTCCTGTCCAGCAGATTCCCCCAGGGGCTGCGGAGGGAGCACGGTCCCAGTGCCTGGAGACCGGTTAGGATCCCACTTCACCCAGAGCCCCTAAGGGATGGGGAAGGAAAACAGCATGTGGCTCCAGCCTCTGTACCCGCAATGGGTACCTCAACCTTAACAAACACCGCCGACCAGAGTGGGGTGAGAAGGGAGCAAGGCGGGGGCCCTGTTAGGGGCCCTCTTTTCTTCCATCCGATAAAGTCAGCAGCTGCTGCTGACTAAAATGTGGAGCTTGCGTGAATGTGTCTGCCTCCTTCAACACAAAGCAAAAAACTGATGGGCCCGTGATGCACGGGAGGGTGTATAGGCAGAGGGGAGGGGTTACACTTTTTAAAGTGTAATACTTTGTGTGGCCTCCGGAGGCAGAAGCTATACACCCAATTGTCTGGGTCTCCCAATGGAGCGACAAAGAAATATCCCTTTGTGTGTAATGACTCTAAATAATATATAGGAATAGATGCCTCTGTGTAAAATGACTCTATATAATATACAGGAATAGACCCCTCTGTGTGTAATGACTCTATATAATATATAGGAATAGATCCCTCTGTGTGTAATGTTTCTATATAATATATAGGAATAGATCCCTCTGTGTGTAATGACTCTATATAATATATAGGAATAGATCCCTCTGTGTGTAATAACTCTATATAACATATAGGAATATATCCCTCTGTGTGTAATGACTCTAAATAATATATAGGAATAGATGCCTCTGTGTAAAATGACTCTATATAATATATAGGAATAGATCCCTCTGTGTGTAATGACTCTATATAATATATAGGAATAGATCCCTCTGTGTGTAATGACTCTATATAATATATAGGAATAGATCCCTCTGTGTGTAATGACTCTATATAATATAAGCGTTTCCCTTTTTCTAATGAATTACTGAAATAAATTAACTTTTTGATGATATTCTAATTTATCGAGATACAGTAAATCTGTATATCAGAGACCCCCACAAGACCCTTGTTTTGAACATGCTCTGATCTGGCTTATGCTCCTCATTCTATTTCATCCATATACCTGGTGAAAATCTGCAGCTTCATCCCCCTCCTCCCCGTCTTCCATTACTGTAGACTGATCTTTTAGTGATTGACCATTCATGTACATTCTGCTATGTGATCATTTCCACAGAGGAAAGTGCGTTGTGTAATTCCTGCCCTTAATCTTTCGGTCCCAGTGATCGGCCGCCATCTATAAGGGACCAGAAGCAGCGGTGCTCGAAATTTCACATTACCAGTTTGATTTTGTGGGCTCCAAAAAACACTTGACTCCACGACCAGTTCAGAGCCAGGTAAGTGGCGTAAACCCCGAGAGGCAGCAAAGCGTCTTCAGTGAATCCTCCCAACTCTTTCCAAATCAAATAAGATCCATATCTGAAAGAGAGAAGAATCAAAATAAGAAAAATGGTAAAAAATAAAGTTATAAAAAGTCTTCATTCTTATGGGAACATTCTAAGAAGGAATGACACTGTCTGATGTCTATCGCAGGTCTTAAAAGGGATTGCCACTCCTGTACTTGAATTACAGGATCCACTATTCACAATAGATGATGTCACAGCTCACCTCCTCCCCCTCCTGTACAATGACTGATAACACCTCTATATACAGTAGATAACTCAGGATGCACCATTTACAATAGGTGATGCTACAGCTCACCTCCTCCTCCTGTCCAATAACTAACATCTCTATAGACAATAGAAAACACAGGATCTACAATTCCCAATAGGTGATGTCACAGCTCACCTCCTCCTAATGTACAATGGCTGATAACAGCTCTATATACAGTAAATAACACAGGATCCACCATTCACAATGGATGATGTCACAACTCACCTCCTCCTCTTGTGCAATAACTGATACCTATTTAGACAGTAGATAACACAGGATCCACCATTCACAATAGGTGATGTCACAGCTCACTTTCTCCTCTTGTCCATTAACTGATAAAACCTCTATAGACAGTAGATAACACAGGATCCACGATTCAAAATAGGTGGTGTCACAGCTCACCTCCTCTTGTATAATAACTGATAACACCTCTATTTACAATAGATAACACAGAATCTACCATTCACAGTAGGTGATGTCACAACTCACCTCCTCCTCCTAATGTACAATGGCTGATTACAGCTCTATATACAGTAGATAACACAGGATCCACCATTCACAATGGATGATGTCACAGCTCACCTCATCCTCCTGTACAGTGACTGATAACACCTCTATATAGTCGATAACACAGGATCCACCATTCACAATAGGTGATGTCACAGCTCACCTCCTCCTCCTGTACAATGACTGATAACACCTCTATATAGAGTAGATAGCACAGCATCCACCATTCACAATAGGTGATGTCACAGCTCACCTCCTCCTCCTGTACAATGACTGATAACACCTCTATATAGAGTAGATAGCACAGCATCCACCATTCACAGTAGGCGATGTCACAGCTCACCTCCTCCCCTCCTGTAGTCTTTATTCCTGGTTTCATGCTTTGTCCCCCAGCCCCTGCACTGGACCTTATGTATCAGTTTTGCCTGGAGTGTTCCGTTAAGTCTTTCTTCATACACTTCCAGATCCCAAACCCGTGTCTCGTCATACTCACCCCATTGATGTATACAGAGCCGTCCATACTGGGGGAAACACCCAGTTTGGGGGGCACCAGCTCGGTTTCCGCAGTGTTGAGAACCAGACGTTGATTTGCTCTTGGGTTCCAATCTGTACTATGCCGCTCCCTACTGTGGGGAAGATGGTAAAGCCAAGAGCCGGAAGCCAGGAGGGCGGCATGGTGGGTAAGAGTCCTAAAGAAAACAGCAATTCAAAAAGTAAAACGAATAACCTTTTAGAGGCGGACACTGAGAGCCAAGGGCCCCTGTGCAAGAATTGTGCATGCCCCTCCCCCTTCCCCGAGGCAAAAAGTCACCTCTGGGACATGCAGAGCAGCGTGCCAAAGTCTACAGCGCAGCGACGTCACTGAGAAGAGGCAGCGCAGGATAATACCACACATCACATGCACATTCAGCGAACATTTAATGGACGGCTTTTATAATGGTGATGATTGTTACCAAAAAACAGATCTCTCCATACTGCCCCCCTATACTATAGTGCCCCTACCTCTCCATACTGCCCCCCTATACTCCCACCTCAACATATAGTGCCCCTACCTCTCCATACTATCCCCCCTATACTCCCACCTCAACATATAGTGCCCCTACCTCTCCATACTACCCCCCCTATACTCCCACCTCAACATATAGTGCCCCTACCTCTCCATACTACCCCCCTATACTCCCACCTCAACATATAGTGCCCCTACCTCTCCATACTGCCCCCCTATACTCCCACCTCAACATATAGTGCCCCTACCTCTCCATACTGCCCCCCTATACTCCCACCTCAACATATAGTGCCCCTACCTCTCCATACTGCCCCCCTATACTCCCACCTCAACATATAGTGCCCCTACCTCTCCATACTATCCCCCCTATACTCCCACCTCAACATATAGTGCCCCTACCTCTCCATACTACCCCCCTATACTCCCACCTCAACATATAGTGCCCCTACCTCTCCATACTGCCCCCTTATACTCCCACCTCAACATATAGTGCCCCTACCTCTCCATACTATCCCCCCTATACTCCCACCTCAACATATAGTGCCCCTACCTCTCCATACTACCCCCCTATACTCCCACCTCAACATATAGTGCCCCTACCTCTCCATACTGCCCCCTTATACTCCCACCTCAACATATAGTGCCCCTACCTCTCCATACTGCCCCCCTATACTCCCACCTCAACATATAGTGCCCCTACCTCTCCATACTATCCCCCCTATACTCCCACCTCAACATATAGTGCCCCTACCTCTCCATACTATCCCCCCTATACTCCCACCTCAACATATAGTGCCCCTACCTCTCCATACTACCCCCCTATACTCCCACCTCAACATATAGTGCCCCTACCTCTCCATACTACCCCCCTATACTCCCACCTCAACATATAGTGCCCCTACCTCTCCATACTGCCCCCCTATACTCCCACCTCAACATATAGTGCCCCTACCTCTCCATACTATCCCCCCTATACTCCCACCTCAACATATAGTGCCCCTACCTCTCCATACTACCCCCCCTATACTCCCACCTCAACATATAGTGCCCCTACCTCTCCATACTACCCCCCTATACTCCCACCTCAACATATAGTGCCCCTACCTCTCCATACTGCCCCCCTATACTCCCACCTCAACATATAGTGCCCCTACCTCTCCATACTATCCCCCCTATACTCCCACCTCAACATATAGTGCCCCTACCTCTCCATACTACCCCCCCTATACTCCCACCTCAACATATAGTGCCCCTACCTCTCCATACTACCCCCCTATACTCCCACCTCAACATATAGTGCCCCTACCTCTCCATACTGCCCCCCTATACTCCCACCTCAACATATAGTGCCCCTACCTCTCCATACTATCCCCCCTATACTCCCACCTCAACATATAGTGCCCCTACCTCTCCATACTACCCCCCCTATACTCCCACCTCAACATATAGTGCCCCTACCTCTCCATACTACCCCCCTATACTCCCACCTCAACATATAGTGCCCCTACCTCTCCATACTGCCCCCCTATACTCCCACCTCAACATATAGTGCCCCTACCTCTCCATACTATCCCCCCTATACTCCCACCTCAACATATAGTGCCCCTACCTCTCCATACTATCCCCCCTATACTCCCACCTCAACATATAGTGCCCCTACCTCTCCATACTATCCCCCCTATACTCCCACCTCAACATATAGTGCCCCTACCTCTCCATACTGCCCCCCTATACTCCCACCTCAACATATAGTGCCCCTACCTCTCCATACTATCCCCCCTATACTCCCACCTCAACATATAGTGCCCCTACCTCTCCATACTACCCCCCCTATACTCCCACCTCAACATATAGTGCCCCTACCTCTCCATACTATCCCCCTATACTCCCACCTCAACATATAGTGCCCCTACCTCTCCATACTGCCCCCCTATACTCCCACCTCAACATATAATGCCCCTACCTCTCCATACTGCCCCGCTATACTCCCACCTCAACATATAGTGCCCCTACCTCTCCATACTATCCCCCTATACTCCCACCTCAACATATAGTGCCCCTACCTCTCCATACTGCCCCCCTATACTCTCACCTCAACATATAGTGCCCCTACCTCTCCATACTACCCCCCCTATACTCCCACCTCAACATATAGTGACCCTACCTCTCCATACTATCCCCCTATACTCCCACCTCAACATATAGTGCCCCTACCTCTCCATACTGCCCCCCTATACTCCCACCTCAACATATAGTGCCCCTACTTGTCCATACTATCCCCCCTATACTCCCACCTCAACATATAGTGCCCCTACCTCTCCATACTATCCCCCCACCTCAACATATAGTGCCCCTACCTCTCCATACTGCCCCCCTATACTCCCACCTCAACATATAGTGCCCCTACCTCTCCATACTGTTCCCCTATACTCCCACCTCAACATATAGTGCCCCTACCTCTCCATACTGCCCCCCTATACTCCCACCTCAACATATAGTGCCCCTACCTCTCCATACTGCCCCCCTATACTCCCACCTCAACATATAGTGCCCCTACCTCTCCATACTATCCCCCCTATACTCCCACCTCAACATATAGTGCCCCTACCTCTCCATACTATCCCCCCTATACTCCCACCTCAACATATAGTGCCCCTACCTCTCCATACTGCCCCCCTATACTCCCACCTCAACATATAGTGCCCCTACCTCTCCATACTGCCCCCCTATACTCCCACCTCAACATATAGTGCCCCTACCTCTCCATACTGCCCCCCTATACTCCCACCTCAACATATAGTGCCCCTACTTCTCCATACTGCCCCCCTATGCTCCCACCTCAACATATAGTGCCCCTACCTCTCCATACTGCCCCCCTATACTCCCACCTCAACATATAGTGCCTCTACCTCTCCATACTGCCCCCCTATACTCCCACCTCAACATATAGTGCCCCTACCTCTCCATACTATCCCCCCTATGCTCCACTTATCCATACTATCCCCCCTATACTCCCACCTCAACATATAGTGCCCCTACCTCTCCATACTGCCCCCTATACTCCCACCTCAACATATAGTGCCCCTACCTCTCCATACTATCCCCCTATGCTCCACTTATCCATACTATCCCCCCTATACTCCCACCTCAACATATATTGCCCCTACCTCTCCATACTGCCTCCCTATACTCCCACCTCAACATATAGTGCCCCTACCTCTCCATACTATCCCCCCTATGCTCCACTTATCCATACTGTCCCCCAAGCTCCCACTTATCTATACTGTTCCCCCTATGCTCCCACCTCAACATACAGTGCCCCTACTTCTCCATACTACCCCCCCTTATGCTCCCACTTATCTAAACTATCCCCCTATGCTCTCAGTTATCTATACTGCCCCCTATGCTCCTACTTATCTATACTGCCCCCTATGCTCCCACTTATCTATACTGCCCCACTATGCTCCCACTTATCCATACTGCCCCCTATGCTCTCAGTTATCCATACTGCCCCTATGCTCTCAGTTATCCATACTGCCCCCTATGCTCTCAGTTATCCATACTGCCCCCTATGCTCCCACATATCCATACTGCTCCCTATGCTCCCACTTACCCATACTGCTCCCTATGCTCCCACTTATCTATACTGCCCCCTATGCTCCCACTTATCTATATCTATACTGCCCCCTATGCTCCCACTTATACATACTGTGCCATATGCTCTCAGTTATCCATACTGCCCCCTATGCTCCCATTTATCCATACTGCCCCCTATGCTCCCACTTATCCATACTGCCCCCTATGCTCCCACTTACCTATACTGCCCCCTATGCTCTCAGTTATCCATACTGCCCCCTATGCTCTCAGTTATCCATACTGCCCCCTATGCTCTCAGTTATCCATACTGCCCCCTATGCTCCCACTTATCCATACTGCCCCCTATGCTCCCACTTACCTATACTGCCCCCTATGCTCTCAGTTATCCATACTGCCCCCTATGCTCTCAGTTATCCATACTGCTCCCTATGCTCCCACTTATCTATACTGCCCCCTATGCTCCCACTTATCTATACTGATCCCCCTATGCTCCCACCTCAACATACAGTGCCCCTACTTCTCCATACTATTCCCCCTTATGCTCCCACTTATCTAAACTATCCCCCTATGCTCTCACTTATCCATACTGCCCCCTATGCTCTCACTTATCCATACTGCCCCCTATGCTCCCACTTATCTATACTAACCCCTATGCTCTCAGTTATCTATACTGCCCCCTATGCTCCCACTTATCTATACTGCCCCCTATGCTCCCACTTATCTATACTGCCCCACTATGCTCCCACTTATCCATACTGCCCCCTATGCTCTCAGTTATCCATACTGCCCCCTATGCTCTCAGTTATCCATACTGCCCCCTATGCTCTCAGTTATCCATACTGCCCCCTATGCTCCCACATATCCATACTGCCCCCTATGCTCCCACTTACCCATACTGCTCCCTATGCTCCCACTTATCTATACTGCCCCCTATGCTCCCACTTATCTATACTGCCCCCTATGCTCCCACTTATACATACTGCCCCCTATGCTCTCAGTTATCCATACTGCCCCCTATGCTCCCATTTATCCATACTGCCCCCTATGCTCCCACTTATCCATACTGCCCCCTATTCTCCCACTTACCTATACTGCCCCCTATGCTCTCAGTTATCCATACTGCCCCCTATGCTCTCAGTTATCCATACTGCCCCCTATGCTCCCACTTACCCATACTGCTCCCTATGCTCCCACTTATCTATACTGCCCCCTATGCTCCCACTTATCTATACTGCCCCCTATGCTCCCACTTATCTATACTGCCCCCTATGCTCCCACTTATACATACTGCCCCCTATGCTCCCATTTATCCATACTGCCCCCTATGCTCCCACTTATCCATACTGCCCCCTATGCTCCCATTTATCCATACTGCCCCCTATTCTCCCACTTATCCATACTGCCCCCTATGCTCCCACTTACCTATACTGCCCCCCTATGCTCTCAGTTATCCATTCTGCCCCCTATGCTCCTACTTTTCTATACTGCCCCCCTATGCTCTCACTTATCCCTATTGCCCCCTATGCTCCCACTTTTCTATACTGCCCCCCTATGCTCTCACTTATCCATACTGCCCCCCTATGCTCTCAGTTATCCATTCTGCCCCCCTATGCTCTCACTTATCTATACTGCCCCCCTATGCTCCCACTTATCTATACTGCCCCCTATGCTCCCACTTATCTATACTGCTCCCTATGCTCCCACTTATCTATACTGCTCCCCTATGCTCCCACTTATCTATACTGCTCCCTATGCTCTCAGTTATCCATTCTGCCCCCCTATGCTCTCACTTATCTATACTGCTCCCTATGCTCTCAGTTATCCATTCTGCCCCCCTATGCTCCCACTTATCTATACTGCCCCCTATGCTCCCACTTATCTATACTGCTCCCTATGCTCTCAGTTATCCATTCTGCCCCCCTATGCTGTCACTTATCTATACTGCTCCCCTATGCTCCCACTTATCTATACTGCCCCCTATGCTCCCACTTATCTATACTGCTCCCTATGCTCTCAGTTATCCATTCTGCCCCCCTATGCTGTCACTTATCTATACTGCTCCCCTATGCTCCCACTTATCTATACTTCTCCCCTATGCTCCCACTTATCTATACTGCTCCCCTATGCTCCCACTTATCTATACTGCCCCCTATGCTCCCACTTATCTATACTGCTCCCCTATGCTCCCACTTATCTATACTGCTCCCTATGCTCTCAGTTATCCATTCTGCCCCCCTATGCTCCCACTTATCTATACTGCTCCCCTATGCTCCCACTTATCTATACTGCTCCCCTATGCTCCCACTTATCTATACTGCCCCCTATGCTCCCACTTATCTATACTGCCCCCTATGCTCCCACTTATCTATACTGCTCCCCTATGCTCCCACTTATCTATACTTCTCCCCTATGCTCCCACTTATCTATACTGCCCCCTATGCTCCCACTTATCTATACTGCTCCCTATGCTCCCACTTATCTATACTGCCCCCCTATGCTCCCACTTATATATACTGCCCCCTATGCTCCCACTTATCTATACTGCCCCCTATGCTCCCACTTATCTATACTGCTCCCTATGCTCCCACTTATCTATACTGCCCCCCTATGCTCCCACTTATCTATACTGCCCCCTATGCTCCCACTTATCTATACTGCCCCCTATGCTCCCACTTATCTATACTGCTCCCCTATGCTCCCACTTATCTATACTGCCCCCTATGCTCCCACTTATCCATACTGCCCCCCTATGCTCTCAGTTATCCATTCTGCCCCCCTATGCTCTCACTTATCTATACTGCCCCCTATGCTCCCACTTATCTATACTGCCCCCTATGCTCCCACTTATCTATACTGCCCCCTATGCTCTCAGTTATCCATACTGCCCCCTATGCTCTCAGTTATCCATTCTGCCTCCCTATGCTCCCACTTATCTATACTGCCCCCTATGCTCCCACTTATCTATACTGCTCCCTATGCTCCCACTTATCTATACTGCCCCCTATGCTCCCACTTATCTATACTGCTCCCCTATGCTCCCACTTATCTATACTGCTCCCTATGCTCCCACTTATCTATACTGCTCCCTATGCTCCCACTTATCTATACTGCCCCCCTATGCTCCCACTTATCTATACTGCCCCCTATGCTCCCACTTATCTATACTGCCCCCTATGCTCCCACTTATCTATACTGCTCCCTATGCTCCCACTTATCTATACTGCCCCCCTATGCTCCCACTTATCTATACTGCCCCCCTATGCTCCCACTTATCTATACTGCCCCCTATGCTCCCACTTATCTATACTGCTCCCCTATGCTCCCACTTATCTATACTGCCCCCTATGCTCCCACTTATCTATACTGCCCCCTATGCTCTCAGTTATCCATACTGCCCCCTATGCTCTCAGTTATCCATTCTGCTCCCCTATGCTCCCACTTATCTACACTGCTCCCTATGCTCTCACTTATCCATACTGTGCCCCTATGCTCCCACTTATCTATACTTCTCCCTATGCTCCCACTTATCTATACTGCTCCCCTATGCTCCCACTTATCTATACTGCTCCCTATGCTCCCACTTATCTATACTGCCCCCTATTCTCCCACTTATCTATACTGCTCCCTATGCTCCCACTTATCTATACTGCCCCCTATGCTCCCACTTATCTATACTGCTCCCTATGCTCCCACTTATCTATACTGCCCCCCTATGCTCCCACTTATCTATACTGCCCCCCTATGCTCCCACTTATCTATACTGCCCCCTATGCTCCCACTTATCTATACTGCTCCCCTATGCTCCCACTTATCTATACTGCCCCCTATGCTCCCACTTATCTATACTGCCCCCTATGCTCTCAGTTATCCATACTGCCCCCTATGCTCTCAGTTATCCATTCTGCTCCCCTATGCTCCCACTTATCTACACTGCTCCCTATGCTCTCACTTATCCATACTGTGCCCCTATGCTCCCACTTATCTATACTTCTCCCTATGCTCCCACTTATCTATACTGCTCCCCTATGCTCCCACTTATCTATACTGCTCCCTATGCTCCCACTTATCTATACTGCCCCCTATTCTCCCACTTATCTATACTGCTCCCTATGCTCCCACTTATCTATACTGCCCCCTATTCTCCCACTTATCTATACTGCTCCCTATGCTCCCACTTATCTATACTGCCCCCTATGCTCCCACTTATCTATACTGCCCCCCTATGCTCCCACTTATCTATACTGCTCCCTATGCTCCCACTTATCTATACTGCCCCCCTATGCTCCCACTTATCTATACTGCTCCCTATGCTCCCACTTATACATACTGCCCCCTATGCTCTCAGTTATCCATTCTGCCCCCCTATGCTCTCACTTATCTATACTGCCCCCCTATGCTCCCACTTATCCATACTGTGCCCCCGAGTTCTTACCCCTCGATATGGTTCCCCCCTTCTTATTCATACTGTGCACACACCCCGCTCTCTCACACTGTCCCTCACTGTGTACTCACTGTCCCTACAGTCGGACGCCGAGTATCCGCAGCCTCCGCGGCTCAGCAGTAAGCAGAGATGGCCGTTAACTGCTCTGCACCGCGCGCTGATGGCAGTTCCAGGGACATAGCAGTGACGTTTAATCGGCCGCCGTCCAATCAGAGGACGCTCGCAAACCTCCGCGACCGTTGATAGGCCGGCGGCCATTAAACGTGACTGCTATGCGCTGCATGGTGACGTCAGTGCTCGGCGCACAGCAGTGACGTATGATGGCCCATAGGCCCGTTCAAACAGCCGCGGTTACCGGCGGCGGGCCCCTCTATATCAAGCACAGGGGACCCACCGAGGACCCGGAGCACACGCTTTATAACCAGGCCAGGTAGACCCTGGTTGTGAAGGGGCCCCTCTCACCTCTGGGCCCCTGTGCCGCACTGGCTATATGTCCGCCAGTGTCTTTATTGGATGGAAGACAGAAAGAAAAAATATGGGAACTATCAGCAAGCAGCAATTTATAATCAATGTCATTACCTTGTTATGCATCCTATAGCTGCCGGATAATGGGGGATTTTTGCACTATTCTGCTCTTATTACTAGAATGCCAGGAGGAATAACAGAGGAATATATATATATATATATATATATATATATATATATATATATATATATATATATATATATATATATATATATATATATATATATATATTATATATTGTAAACCCCCCCATCTACTAATAATGTCTCCCCTTGTGCCCCCCATCTACTAATAATGTCTCCTCATGTGGCCCCCATCTACTAATAATGTCTCCCCTTGTGGCCCCCATCTACTAATAATTTCTCCCCTTGTGGCCCCCATCTACTAATAATGTCTCCCATTGTGACCCCCATCTACTAATAATGTCTCCCCTTGTGCCCCCCATCTACTAATAATTTCTCCCCTTGTGCCCCCCATCTACTAATAATGTCTCCTCATGTGGCCCCCATCTACTAATAATGTCTCCCCTTGTGGCCCCCATCTACTAATAATTTCTCCCCTTGTGGCCCCCATCTACTAATAATGTCTCCTCATGTGGCCCCCATCTACTAATAATGTCTCCCCTTGTGGCCCCCATCTACTAATAATGTATCCCCTTGTGGCCCCCATCTACTAATAATGTCTCCTCATGTGGCCCCCATCTACTAATAATGTCTCCCCTTGTGCCCCCCATCTACTAATAATGTCTCCCCTTGTGCCCCCCCATCTACTAATAATGTCTCCCATTGTGGCACCTATCTACTAATAATGTCTCCCCTTGTGGCTCCCATCTACTAATAATGTCTCCCCTTGTGGCCCCCATCTACTAATAATGTCTCCCATTGTGGCACCTATCTACTAATAATGTCTCCCCTTGTGGCCCCCATCTACTAATAATGTCTCCCCTTGTGGCCCCCAGCTACTAATGTCTCCCATTATGGCCCCCATCTACTAATAATGTCTCCCCTTGTGCCCCCTATCTACTAATAATGTCTCCTCACGTGGCCCCCATCTACTAATAATGTCTCCCCTTGTGGCCCCCATCTACTAATAATGTCTCCCCTTGTGGCCCCCATCTACTAATAATGTCTCCCCTTGTGGCCCCCATCTACTAATAATGTCTCCCCTTGTGGCCCCCATCTACTAATAATGTCTCCCCTTGTGGCTCCCATCTGCTAATAATGTCTCCCCTTGTGCCCCCATCTACTAATAATGTCTCCCCTTGTGACCCCCCCATCTACTAATAATGTCTCCCCTTGTGGCCCCCATCTACTAATAATGTCTCCCCTTGTGGCCCCTATCTACTAATAATGTCTCCCCTTGTGACCCCCCCATCTACTAATAATGTCTCCCCTTGTGGCCCCCATCTGCTAATAATGTCTCCCCTTGTGACCCCCCCATCTACTAATAATGTCTCCCCTTGTGACCCCCCCATCTACTAATAATGTCTCCCCTTGTGGCTCCCATCTACTAATAATGTCTCCCCTTGTGACCCCCCCATCTACTAATAATGTCTCCCCTTGTGACCCCCCCATCTACTAATAATGTCTCCCCTTGTGGCTCCCATCTACTAATAATGTCTCCCCTTGTGACCCCCCCATCTACTAATAATGTCTCCCCTTGTGGCCCCCATCTATTAATAATGTCTCCCCTTATGGTCCCATCTACTAATAATGTCTCCCCTTGTGGCCCCCATCTACTAATAATGTCTCCCCTTGTGCCCCCCTTCTACTATTAATGTGTGTACGGCCCCCCTGAGGCCTGAGTGGCTGCATGGAGACCCCCACAGCGCTGCTCCACCACTGAGCTCAATGGTCAAAAACAATCATTTGTACAAAACCCCTCCATAAAGTCCAGAAGGAAATGAGACACCGCAGCAAATACATAAAAGTATTCACCCCCTCCCCTCGCTTACTTGTGCTGGAGCTGAGCAATTTCCACTGATCTGAGCTCCCGGTGCCTCCCACTTAGTGTTGTGCAACTTCCACTATGGGAGGGACATGCAGGGAAATCCACAGTCTGAGACCCCCACTATAAAGCTGTGATTATATAATTACCCCCTCCCTTTCTCAGTGGGATCATCTATATTAATGGAAAATAATTTCTATAGAGTCTACAATCATACCAGGATTTTTGGGAACTAATATACACCGAGCTGCTTAAACAGCGCCCCCCTGACCCGCAGGTTGTGTATGGTATTGCAACTCGACTCCATTCACTTTAATAGGGCTGAGTTGCAATACTAAGTACAACCCATGGTTAAGGGTGGCGCCGTTTCTGGAAAAAAAAGTATACGTTTCACCAGCCATGTTTTTCTAACATTGGATGACCCCTTTATGCAGGGGTTGAGGTGGGGATATTATAATGGGGTACCTGAGCATATAAGAACACGGCTTTCTCCATTGTGCCATAATGTCACCCTGTGGACGTGTTTTTAAGGGGTTACGCTCTAAACATACAAGTGCAATGTGCCACCACTAGAGGGAGCTCACTCCATACAGATCTATGAAGGTTGCTTAGAACTTAAAGGGGATGTCCACCTCTATAATTCACCATTGTTGTTGCGATCACTGAATTGAATCTTTATGTTCACAGGCTGCAGTCCGGTCCTGATCAAGTGCAACTGACACAGCTGCAGGAGTCGTTACAGTGTGTCAGTGTACAGTTGTATTCTTCACCTGTCATGGTCAGAGTATGCTGGGAGTTGTAGTGCGACATGTTGGAGATCACTTGTCTATGTCAGATGCGTTACTGACAATGACGTTCTAAGATCATGTGATAGGTCGCAATTCATCACAAATATTCACACGTGACTCCCATAGGAAAGAATGGAAATCAGCTTTAAAAAATACGTTTTTATTTTTCATATCATTATAATAATAAAATATCTTACTGGGCCATTACTATTGTGAATGGTGGGTCCTGTGTTATCTACTGTATATAGAGGTCTTATCAGTCATTGTACAGGAGGAGGTGAGCTGTGACATCACCTATTGTGAATGGTGGATCCTGTGTTATCTACTGTATATAGAGGTGTTATCAGTCATTGTACAGGAGGGGGAGGAGGTGAGCTGTGATATCACCTATTGTGTATGGTGGATCGTATGTTATCTACTGTATATAGAGGGGTTATCAGTCATTGTACAGGAGGGGGAGGAGGTGAGCTGTGATATCACCTATTGTGTATGGTGGATCGTATGTTATCTACTGTATATAGAGGGGTTATCAGTCATTGTACAGGAGGGGGAGGAGGTTAGCTGTGATATCACCTATTGTGTATGGTGGATCCTGTGTTATCTACTGTATGTAGAGGTGTTATCAGTCAATGTACAGGAGGAGAAGGTGAGCTGTGACATCCCCTATTGTGAATGGTGGATCTTCTGTTATCTACTGTATAAAAAGGGTACCAGTCATTGTACAGATGGAGGAGGTGAGCTGTGACATCACCTATTGTTAATGGCAGATCCTGTATTATTTACTGTATAAAGATGTGTTATCAGTCATTCTACGGGACTAAAAGGTGAGCTGTGACATCTATAATGAATGATGGATCTTGTGTTATCTACCGTATGTAGAGGAGTTATCAGTAATTGTACAGGAGGAGGTGAGCTGTGATATCTCCTATTATGAATTGTAGATCCTGTATTATCTACTGTATATAGAGGACGAGGTGAGCTGTGACAATCTCTTATTCTGTAAAGTGGATCCCATGTTATCTACTGTATGGAGGTGTTATCAGTCATTATAAAGGAGGAGAATGTGAGATGTGACATCACCTATTGTGAATGGTGAATCCTGTGTTATCTACTGTATATAATGGGTATCAGTCATTGTACAGTAGGAGGAGGAGGTGAGCTGTGACATCATCTACTGTGAATGGTGAATCTTGTGTTATCTACTGTATGTAGAGGTATTATTTGTCTTTGTAAAGGAGAACAAGGAGGTGAGCTGTGAAATAACATAGAATCCTCCTTTCACAATAAGTTATCTACTGTATATAGAGCGGGTTATCATCCATTGTACAAACGGAGGTGAGTTTTGACATCACCTATTGTGAATGGTGGACCCTGTATTATTTACTGTATAAAGAGGTGTTATCAATCATTTTACAGGAGGAGGAAGTGAGCTGTGAGATCATCTATTGTGAATGGTGGATCTTGAGTTATCTACTGTATATAGAGGTGTTAGCAGTCATTGTACAGGAGGAGGAGGTGAGCTGTGACATCACCTATTGTGAATCCTGAGTAATTTATTGTATAAAGAGGTGTCATCTTTCACTGAGAGAACAGTAAATGCAAGTTTATTATAAAACTTAGTAACCAGTCTGGAAATTGCAAGGTTATACAGTATGTATATATATATATATATATATATATATATATATATATATATATATATATATATATATATATATATATATATATATATATATATATATATATATATATATATATAATTAAAGCATTACATTAAACAAATAGTTTTAAAGACAATGAGCAATGAGAAAATTATATGCAGACTTCATTTGCATCTGTCATTGAAAGACGATCAGCCCGGAAGATTTCCTAATCCCATCTTTGTTGTATATCAACCATGGAACCCAATTGTTAAAAAAAAAATAATTAGCCTAACGTATACAGCCCATGTGAGGACACCTATTTGGCCTCCTTTGGGTGAATGGAAGCATATGAATACATTTGATGTATAGATTGGGAGCTTTTCCTACCAGATGAGCCAAATGTAGGGCTCCACATTCATATGGATTGAACATAATTGTAGCTTCCTGGATCCACCACTAGAGGGAGCACACAGCATACGGTGTGATTACTGTGCTGTGTCTGCAGTGAGCTCCCTCTAGTGGTGGCCAAGGGCAGCATGTTATTTTATATCTCTACTGCAGATCTATGTAGCGGATTTGGAAATTATCAATAAAAATATCCAATTGCAAAAGAAATACATTAGGAAATGATCAGAGTCGCTCAGTTTAGCCACACATGCAATATTTTTTAATGTCTTTTATTTTACATTTAGCAATGAGCACAAGACTAAGGCACTAAGAGGTGTGATCGGGCACCATTGTGTCCAGGCACTGGCATTATTAGTGTTCGGCTGGTGTGTAAGTAACAGGCAAGTCCGATGCTAGAAAGTAACAATCTTCATCTCATTCGGATTTGTCCTTGTTGTCCCTCCATATGACGTAGTTCAGGGAAGAGGCCAAGGACAGCCAGGCAATGTAAGGCAACATGAGGTAGGCCGCCGTCTTGCTGATCGGATACCAGGACACGGTTGTGAGTACGACGGTACCAGTGAGGAGGGCAATTTCAAAAAAGCCCTGGGAAAAAAAAAAAATTAAAGGGGAACGCCATAACAACACAGAAGTGCCCTCTTTCTATATTTTAATCTACCCAGATGTATCTTTCAGAGGTGCTGGTAATTAAAACCATACTGGTGCCCTCTATGATGATGATGTACACATTATATAGTATCACTTACCCAACCAATTTTGTGAGCACCAAAGAAAATTGGAGTCCAGGCCCAGTTAAGAGCCAGCTGTCCCGCATACAGTCCTAAAGGAACCACAGCGTCTTCAGTGAATCCACCCAACTCTTTATAGATCAGATAAGAACCATAACTAAAAGAGAAAAAACATATATTATGTTGCCCGGGATAGTAACTGTCTCTCACTCTCCCTTTCTCCCTCTCTGTGTGTCTGCCTCTCTCTCTGCATGTCTCTGTCTCCGTAACTGCGTGTGTGTGTGTGTGTGTGTCTCCGTATCTGCGTGTGTGTCTCCGTATCTGCGTGTGTCTCTGTCTCCGTATCTGCGTGTGTGTCTCCGTATCTGCGTGTGTGTGTCTCCGTATCTGCGTGTGCGTGTCTCCGTATCTGCGTGTGCGTGTCTCCGTATCTGCGTGTGCATGTCTCCGTCTGCGTGTCTCCGTCTGCGTGTGTGTGTCTCCGTCTGTGTGTCTCCGTCTGCGTGTGCGTGTCTCCGTCTGCGTGTGCGTGTCTCCGTCTGCGTCTGCGTGTCTCCGTCTCCGTCTGCGTGTCTCCGTCTGCGTGTCTCCGTCTGCGTGTCTCCGTCTGCGTGTCTCCGTCTGCGTGTGCGTGTCTCCGTCTGATTGTGCGTGTCTCCGTCTGATTGTGCGTGTCTCCGTCTGATTGTGCGTGTCTCCGTCTGATTGTGCGTGTCTCCGTCTGATTGTGCGTGTCTCTGTGTGATTGTGCGTGTCTCCGTGTGCGTGTCTCCGTGTGCGTGTCTCCGTCTGCATGTGCGTGTCTCCGTCTGCGTGTCGCCATCTGCGTGTCTCCATCTGCGTGTCTCCATCTGCGTGTGCGTGTCTCTGTGTGCATGTCTCCATCTGCGTGTCTCCGTCTGCGTGTCTCCGTCTGCGTGTCTCCGTCTGCGTGTCTCCGTCTGCGTGTCTCCGTCTGCGTGTCTCCGTCTGCGTGTGCGTGTCTCCGTCTGATTGTGCGTGTCTCCGTCTGATTGTGCGTGTCTCCGTCTGATTGTGCGTGTCTCTGTGATTGTGCGTGTCTCCGTGTGCGTGTCTCCGTGTGCGTGTCTCCGTCTGCATGTGCGTGTCTCCGTCTGCGTGTCGCCATCTGCGTGTCTCCATCTGCGTGTCTCCATCTGCGTGTGCGTGTCTCTGTGTGCATGTCTCCATCTGCGTGTCTCCGTGTGCGTGTCTCCGTCTGCGTGTCTCCATCTGCGTGTGCGTGTCTGCGTGTCTCCATCTGCGTGTGCGTGTCTCTGTGTGCATGTCTCCATCTGCGTGTCTCCGTAAGCGTGTCTCCGTCTGCGTGTGTGTCTCCGTCTGCGTGTGCGTGTCTCCGTCTGCGTGTGCGTGTCTCCGTCTGCGTGTGCGTGTCTCTGTGTGCGTGTCTCCATCTGCGTGTCTCCGTCTGCGTGTCTTTGTGTGCATGTCTCCGTGTGCCTCTGTCTCTCTGTTTCTGTGACTGTGTGTCTCTGTCTCTCTCTGTGTGTCTCAGTCTCTTTGTGTCGCTGTGTCTCTCTGTCCCTCTCTCTGTCCCTGTGTGTCTCTCTGTCTGTCTGTGTGTCTCTCTGTCTGTCTGCGTGTCTCTCTGTCCCTCTGTGTCTCTCTGTCCCTGTGTGTCTCTCTGTCTGTCTGCGTGTCTCTCTGTCCCTGTGTGTCTCTCTGTCCCTGTGTGTCTCTCTGTCCCTGTGTGTCTCTCTGTCCCTGTGTGTCTCTCTGTCTGTCTGCGTGTCTCTCTGTCTGTCTGCGTGTCTCTCTGTCTGTCTGCGTGTCTCTCTGTCCCTGTGTGTCTCTCTGTCCCTGTGTGTCTCTCTGTCCCTGTGTGTCTCTCTGTCTCTGTGTGTCTCTGTCTCTGTGTGTCTCTCTGTCCCTGTGTGTCTCTGTCTCTGTGTGTCTCTGTCTCTGTGTGTCTCTCTGTCCCTGTGTGTCTCTCTGTCTGTCTGTGTGTCTCTCTGTCTGTCTGTGTGTCTCTCTGTCTGTCTGTGTGTCTCTCTGTCTGTCTGCGTGTCTCTCTGTCCCTGTGTGTCTCTCTGTCCCTGTGTGTCTCTCTGTCCCTGTGTGTCTCTCTGTCCCTGTGTGTCTCTCTGTCCCTGTGTGTCTCTCTGTCCCTGTGTGTCTCTCTGTCCCTGTGCGTCTCTCTGTCCCTGTGCGTCTCTCTGTCCCTGTGCGTCTCTCTGTCCCTGTGCGTCTCTCTGTCCCTGTGCGTCTCTCTGTCCCTGTGCGTCTCTCTGTCCCTGTGCGTCTCTCTGTCCCTGTGCGTCTCTCTGTCCCTGTGCGTCTCTCTGTCCCTGTGCGTCTCTCTGTCCCTGTGCGTCTCTCTGTCCCTGTGTGTCTCTGCAGTGTAAAATATAGGGGAGGAACAGAGCTGCAGTGTAAAGTTTGGGGGGGATAAAATAGCAGTATCAGGCTGTAATCCACTTGGAATCCCCCCCCCCCATTTTTTTTTTAGCATACTTACCCCATTGACGTATATAAGGTGGTCCACACTGGAGCAAACATCCAATTTGGAGGGCGCCATGACGGTTTCACCAGGGTGGTATACCACGTTTTGACCTCTTTACGGGTAATGAGTCCTCCCAGTATTCCACCCACATGGGGCAAAACAGTGAGGCCGACGGCCGGAGCCCAGCGCGGCATTGTACTAGAAAGAAAAGAGAACCAGGTATAGGGGAAAGATGTCAAGTTCTATTTTCAGATCCATTGCTGAACTTTTATATTAACATATAAAGTGAAAGTCTCAATCTCACTTAAAGGGGTTGTCCACTATTGGGTAACTGTTTATTAGTGTCCGCGGAGATGGAAAAAAAAAAAAATAGTAATAGTGATCCCCAGGACTAGGAGTGCAACTCCTGACTTATGTGCGCTCTCATTCACAGCTCCACAGAAATATACCGGAGTGTCCGGAGCATCGGAGCTCACACTCATCTCAGACACTCATTCACTTCTATGAACCCCGCGCTGGAAATAGGAGATAGAACCCCCATAGTACTGGCAAGGGAGGAACCAATCAGAGCTCTTGTTTCACAGACCCAAAGCAAGTTAGAACAACTAAGCTGAATTCTCATTGGTTGCTATGGGCAGCAAGGATAATTTTTCCATAGAGATGGTTTTGATCCACTAGGCCTCATTTAGACGGCCATATTTTAGGCCACAAGACTTGGGCCCTGAGTAATCAAATCCCAGATCACCATAATATCCTAAGTTCACCTGAATGTGCCCAGAGACTGGTTTCACATATGAGGGTATATGTGTGCCCTGACCATGGTTATAGGCGAAAGTCACATGATCACTAGTGATGAGCAGGCACTACCATGCTCGGGTGCTCAGTACTCGTAACTAGTGATGAGCGGGCACTACCATGCTCTGGTGCTCTGTACTCGTAAATAGTGATGAGCGGGCACTACCATGCTCGGGTGCTCAGTACTGGTAACTAGTGATGAGCGGGCACTACCATGCTTGGGTCCTCAGTACTTGTAACTAGTGATGAGCAGGCACTACCATGCTCGGGTGCTCAGTACTTGTAACTGGTGATGAGCGAGCACTACCATGCTCGGGTGCTCAGTACTTGTAACTAGTGATGAGCGGCACTACCATGCTCGGGTGCTCAGTACTTGTAACTGGTGATGAACGAGCACTACCATGCTCGGGTGCTCAGTACTTGTAACTGGTGATGAGCGGGCACTACCATGCTCGGGTGCTCAGTACTCGTAACTAGTGATGAGCGGGCACTACCATGCTCGGGTGCTCAGTACTCGTAACTAGTGATGAGCGGGCACTACCATGCTCAGGTGCTCAGTACTGGTAACTAGTGATGAGCGGGCACTACCATGCTCGGGTGCTCAGTACTCGTAACTAGTGATGAGCGGGCACTACCATGCTCGGGTGCTCAGTACTCGTAACTAGTGATGAGCGGGCACTACCATGCTCCGGTGCTCAGTACTTGTAACTAGTGATGAACGAGCACTACCATGCTCGGGTGCTCAGTACTCGTAACTAGTGATGAGCGGGCACTACCATGCTCGGGTGCTCAGTACTCGTAACTAGTGATGAGCGGGCACTACCATGCTCGGGTGCTCAGTACTTGTAACTAGTGATGAGCGGGCACTACCATGCTCAGTACTCGTAACTAGTGATGAGCGGGCACTACCATGCTCGGGTGCTCAGTATTCGTAACTAGTGATGAGCGGGCACTACCATGCTCGGGTGCTCAGTACTCGTAACTAGTGATGAGCGGGCACTACCATGCTCGGGTGCTCAGTACTCGTAACTAGTGATGAGCGGGCACTGCCATGGTCGGGTGCTCAGTACTCGTAACTAGTTATGAGCGGGCACTACCATGCTCGGGTGCTCAGTACTCGTAACTAGTGATGAGCGGGCACTACCATGCTCGGGTGCTCAGTACTCGTAACTAGTGATGAGCGACTTCCATTGTGAATTGTGAAGATTGACTTCCATTATACTCGGGTGCTCGAGACGTGACCATCCGAGGTTCCAACTACTGGTTACGAGTACCGAGCACCCGAGCATGGTAGTGCCCGCTCATCACTAGTTACGAGTACTGAGCACCTGAGCATGGTAGTGCCCGCTCATCACTAGTTACTAGTACTGAGCACCCGAGCATGGTAGTGCTCGCTCATCACTAGTTAAGAGTACTGAGCACCTGAGCATGGTAGTGCCCGCTCATCACTAGTTACGAGTACTGAGCACCCGAGCATGGTAGTGCCCGCTCATCACTAGTTACGAGTACTGAGCACCAGAGCATGGTAGTGCCCGCTCATCACTAGTTACGAGTACTGAGCACCTGAGCATGGTAGTGCCCGCTCATCACTAGTTACGAGTACTGAGCATCCGAGCATGGTAGTGCCCGCTCATCACTAGTTACGAGTACTGACCACCTGAGCATGGTAGTGCCCGCTCATCGCTAGTTACTAGTACCGAGCACCCGAACATGGTAGTGCCCGCTCATCACTAGTTACGAGTACCGAGAACTCGAGCATGGTAGTGCCCGCTCATCACTAGTTACTAGTACAGAGCACCTGAGCATGGTAGTGCCCGCTCATCACTAGTTACGAGTACTGAGCACCCGAGCATGGTAGTGCCCGCTCATCACTAGATATGAGTACCGAGCACCAGAGCATAGTAGTGCCCGCTCATCACTAGTTACGAGTACTGAGCACCTGAGCATGGTAGTGCCCGCTCATCACTAGTTACGAGTACTGAGCACCTGAGCATGGTAGTGCCCGCTCATCACTAGATATGAGTACCGAGCACCAGAGCATGGTAGTGCCCGCTCATCACTAGTTACGAGTACTGAGCACCTGAGCATGGTAGTGCCCGCTCATCACTAGATATGAGTACCGAGCACCAGAGCATGGTAGTGCCCGCTCATCACTAGTTACGAGTACTGAGCACCTGAGCATGGTAGTGCCCGCTCATCACTAGTTACGAGTACTGAGCACCTGAGCATGGTAGTGCCCGCTCATCACTAGATATGAGTACTGAGCACCTG